>NW_023601042.1:0-23785 GCF_014898055.3 Talpa occidentalis | reverse complement strand
AAATGTCTGTGGGGTCTTTTGAGTGCTCCCAGATATTTTGATATAATAGCATCACTATCAATTGACCAAGACATGTGCAGAACAGGTTCATATCACTAAATAAATGTGTTAAAAACAAAAACAAAACAAAAACAGCCTCAAATGGAGCTGTTCATGCTGGGCCCCACCAAGACTTAATACCTAATCTAATTGCAGTTTCAACCTCTCCCTAAAGTGGTATTTTAAACCAATGAATCTAGAGTTTCTTGGTTAGTTCTAATGTGGTAAACTCTAATAAGACCTCCCTGTCTTAACCTTGAGGGAAATGGCTTTTCCTGAAAAAAATCTTTCTTTTCTTTTCCTAACAACTTGTTCCCACCCACTTTCTCACTATAAAAACCTTCCAATTTGCATACCCTTTTGTAGGGCCTTTCAACTGGCTGTATGGCTGCTTCTTGCATCATGAATCTGTAATAAAGACAATTATATCCCTAAATTAATTTGGATGATTTTGATTTTTAACATAGTTTATAACATAAATTAATGCAAGAAATATATACTCTAATATAACATTGTATAAACTAATTCATAAAAATATATTTACAATTAAATCTAGGCCAAATATTGAAACCTCTTGGACCCAGTTTGAAAATACTAATCTGGTCTAATGCTATCAATTTTTCAGATAGGAAAACAGAGACATAGGTCTTAAGGCCTGCTAAACCCAAAAGAACATGGAGAATCTATGAAATGTTGTGAGCTAAGCAGTCCCAAATTCTATATTTGACAGATATAAAATTACTTTTTCTGGGACAGTCAACTTATTTTGAGGTCTTCTCTATCCAACCATACCATAACAGGCCATAGTGAAATGTTTGTTCAGTTCGTTGTTGAATAAATACAGCTCATACATGGACATGGGAGCTGTCACTAGTGCTAATATCTTTACAGCTGTGGGAAAGAAATATAAACAAAATTTTACCACCTTCTACCCAAATGTAATATTAATAATATTTCTAGATAATCAGATGCTAATGTCAGGCCTGGAGGCCAACAGTTGACCCAAAAAATCAGATTATTAAAGACAAACTGATTCATTCATTTTGCTGCTTCATAGAGTATACTTCAAGATTGGATTACTAGTTTTCTTTCATATACTCCACTAATATTCTAGCATCCAATGTTCCTTATGTTTTTTATGTGTTTTTCACTGAGAAATAATTGATGGATAATCATAAAAAAATAAAAATACAATGTTAAATTCAATGTTAAATCCCAAATCAATAGCCACAAGGTTTTATTCCTCATGCATCCACAAGGTGGCCCATTACCACTTTGTTTTTTACTTCATTGCTATTTGAAATTAGAAAAGCAAACCTAAAAAAATTTGTTCATGCAGGTGCCATGTGAGGCACAGGAGAATTCTATATTCAGTGTAAAAGTTTGACTTCCTCACTGCTTCATGCATTTGAATTTGGTTCTTTGGTGACACATGACCATTATATGCTACTTCCTTTCTCAGTCACAAAGTATTTGATAATAGATTATTCTAATTTGTAAAGTTAGAATTTTTGGAGCTTCCTTTGAATATGTTTCATTTAGAAGGATAAGATGGAGGAAAAGAGAAGCCAGAATTATATAATGGAAAGACTCAAACCCCTTTCCCATTGGAAAAATGTTTTTCTTTTTTTCTTTTTATATTCCCCATACAATTGCACCCTCCTTATTTTGATCCCATTCCTCCTTTCCCCGCCATCTATTTTTGGCATTTGGGTTGTTTCCAAAGCTTAGCTATTGTAGGAAAAATGTTTTTAAATTACATATTTGATACAATGATGGTGTAGGGGGAAAGATAAAATGCTGAAAATTTCTGAGAAAAGAGGTAAGAAAAACGATCTAGGGCACTGGAATCTTTTCACAATAATTAGTAACTACTCAGATTCTAGAGAGAAACCTTTAGTTTATTTCAGGAAACTCCTTAGAGGCAAGATTTGTGAGTCATAAAATTGGGCATTCTTCAGCTTTAGTAAGAGTCTGACACATTTGCCATGTCCACAGTCATCACAAAAATCAGTATTACTAAAAGTAATCATGTTTAATTATTTCAGTTTCTCTCAAAATTACTGGTAGTTCCTTTCTCCTTTTTCAAAATTAAGATATGAAATGTTAGGGTCAGCCATATTTTTCTGCCCTACATAAAATAATACTGTTGAACTGGAAATTTCTCTAATCTGCTGTTGCTTTCAGCATGATCTATAACTATATTTGTAGAGGAAAAGGAAAAGTGTATGTGGGCTTGTTTAGACTGAAAAGATGTCACCCGTTGAATAAAAATTGTAAATTAAAAATGATCACAAATTCTTTGCCACTCCTATTGAGGGGTGGAAACCATTTCTCATGCCTATAAAATTGACACAGTCCTATAATTTTGACCAATAGAATTTGGCAGCGGTGATACGCGTAACTCCATAGGGTGGATCAAAGCAATGTAAGCACCTACTGCATTTGCTTTCAATGCTCACTCTTAGAAGTCAACCACAATATAGCTGCCTGCTAGAGTGCCAGGGAGCCAAATCAAGTGGGGCCCAAGTATCCTGGACATTTCAGCTCCAGCTGAGCTCCCACAAGAAAAACATCTATCTGAATCAAGCCAACAGGCAGAATCATGAAAAATAACACATTATTTTAAGTCATTGAGTTTTGGGGTTTTTATACTGCAGGAATATAGAACCAAACCAGTCAATGAACTCTGTTTGCCAATATTTCTTTTAAATAGGCTTTATAATAATTTATTACCTATTAGGTAACATCTCATTAAAAGGTACACTCATTTCTCCCAGTTTGTCATTTGTTATTTATTTACTTATGCTGTTAAGTTTAAATGATTGTTCATTTAATACCTAACTCATTTCTAAGTAAGACAATACTGGAACATAATTTTGTGTTTATAAAAACTCAAAATTTTTACCTCTTATTTTTATGGTACAGAGAGGCTAAACACATTGTGATCTCTTAATGAATGTCTTCATTTTTGTCACATTGAGACATTATAAGGAAGTATATGACTATTTAAAACTCGTGAGTTGTATATCTTTAAGCTCAGCTAGTGCTATAATATGCTAGTATATGACAGTTCACAATTTTCAGCTTCATAGTTTTCTTTGTGGGTATTGTAGTCTGCTAAGACTGCCATAAAAAAGTTTCTAAGACGAGGTGCCTGAAAAAAACAGAAATTTATTTTCTAGCAATTCTAGAGGCTAAAGTCAAGGTGTCAGCCGGGTTGGTTTCTCTGAGGCCTTTCTTATAGACGGCTGTGTCCTCAGTGTCCTCACGTGGTCATATGTCTGTGTATTCATACAAATTTCCAATTTATATAAGAATACCATCTTATTGGATGAAGTCCTACTCTGATAACTTCATTTTAAATTAAATGCCCTTTTAAAAGGCCCTATCTCCAAATACAGTCTGGAGTATTAGGAGTTAGAACTTTAATATATGAGTTATAGAATGACATTATTCAGTCCATAACAATTAGTGAGCATTTTTCATAAATTTGTTATACAATTGAATTGTGCTATCACAGAGTTTCATATTCATATCCTTTGACACTTTATTGTATCCTCAGAAAATTCTACCCAGCAATGAATTTGCCTCCTTTGAGATAGGAAAAAAGAAAATGGTGCTCCTGACAGGCAGGTAGTGAAGGCTGGTTTCCTTGTGTGATTTGACTCATTCCTGTCTGTTTCTAAGAGTTCTTCATGTGGGAGAGACCCTAACACTCAAATTTAACCTTCTAATTTTTTAAGATTTGTTTATGCACAAGATTTGTTTATGCAGGCCAGAGGTGCCAGGGGGTGAGAGGATTCACTGGAGACAGAGTGGGGAGCACAACAGGTGGATCGACTGAAATACACTGCTGAGAGGAGCAGCAGGTGAGACAGGAGAGGTCTGCTGCACCATGTGGGTATCTCGCTGGCCGGCCAGGATCAAAACTGCACTGTAGAGGCTGCAGACAGCTTCACAGCGCTGTGCTCAACCACCTGCACAACCAGGATGACCCCATAAGTCTAAGTTTTAAAATACCTAAGAGATTTTGGAAACTCTTCTAGCTGACATGTCATATAAGATAATTATTGTTGAAATTTTTCAGATTGATGTTTCAATTTGGTTAAACACAAATTTACATTTTTTTGTAATCTTTAAGATTTAATATGTAACACTAACTTATTGATCAGTAAACCTGTGCAAGTTTAGGGAAAAAAAATATTCAAATAGAATAAAAATACATGCTTGCTTTCTAATTAATGCTGAAGACTCAGAAGACATTGCTATTTTTATTAAACTATCAGAAATGCAGTTAAGAGGGCCTCCCCGGTGGCGCAGCGGTTGAGCGCTGGGTTGCAAAGCTGCCCGCGGCCTCTGCAGCGCCGGTTCGATCCCCGGCTGCTCCCCTGCCACCAGAGGAGGGTCCCACATGGCGCGCAGACCTCTCCTGCCGCCCGCTGCTCCCCTCAGCAGTGTACTTCAGTCCTTCTGCCTGCTCTGCTCCCTGCTCTGGCTCTGGTGAATTCTCTCACCCTCCCGCGCTTCTGACTGTACCCAGTGCATGTATAAACCAAACAAACAAACAAACAAATAAATAAATAAAACATGCCTCTATAAAAAAAAAAAAAAAAAGAAATGCAGTTAAGAAAGGATAGATCTTAATGGACAATGATTACAAGTTTACCAAACATCCACCTCAGAAAGTTACAATTTTTTTCCCCTGGTGATGAAAATTTTTAAGATCTCCTCCCTTAGTACCTTTCAGAGACAACAGGTTGTTGAATGCTGGTTCCCTCAAAGTGCCACCATAATAGCCAATGGTGGAGGCCGTCATCGGGCTTGCCAAAGTCAGGGAAATGACTATCCTCAGAGGCTCTGGGTTTTTGGGAAGGTGAGGGGCAAAGGCAGGCTGCTTATGAGGTTTTAGGATTAGCTGGCTATTTTGATGCATATTTCAAACTTAATTCAAATTGACACGTTTATGACATCAGAGTTTAGGACTGGTGGACACAGTCAGGTGAAATTTCCCATGAATCTTAAAGAGTAAACAATCTTTAGATGCTATCTGCTTTTCTCAGAAAGTATATTTACTTCAGCGTGGGCAAACTGAATAGCCTATTAGTTGGATTAATTTTCAGGAGGTTCCTGGAACAAACAATAACATTATTTGCCATTTCATCTTTTTGGAAAAGAATTTCTGGAAAGACGAAAGTCAATAAGTTGCATGTGTGTAAACAGTAAGCGATTTCAATTTCTTAAAAGAAACCTCTGTTTTCTTTTAATCCTGTCTTTCCCCAACTCATTTAACCACAATAATCTCCTTTGTTCATAAAACCTGGTAACATGCAAGAGATCAGACCACAATAAACTAAACCAGGTAATAAATTCTATAAGAGCACTATGAACTATAGATTCTCAAAGGGCAGTCTCCAGGCCAGTAGCATCAACATTACTGGGGAACCTGTTAGAAATGGGCCCCACACGTGGCTCCCCGGTGGTGCAGTGGGTAGAGTGCAGTGCTGTGAAGCTGTCTGCAGCCTCTGCAGCACAAGTTCAATCCTGGCTAGCCAGGGGAGATACCACATAGCGCAGCAGACCCCTCCTGTCTTGCCCGCTGGTCCCCTCAGCAGTGTATTTCAGTCAGTCTGCCTGTTCTGCTCCCCACTCTGTCTCTGGTGAATCCTCTCACTGCCTGCGCCTCTGGCCTGTACCCCAGTTCTTGTATAAATAAATAAATCTAATTTAAAAAACTTAAAACAAAAGAAAGAAATGGGCCCCACCCACCAAATCAGAAACTGTGGGGGTGAGGTGAGTGATCTGTGCTTTAACCCACCCTCCCGGTGTCACCAGTGCACGCCAGTTTGTGAAATGATGCTGTAAGCCCACCTGAAACTCTAACCACTCTCTTTTTATTTTTCTCCCCAATGAAATACAGAAATATGAGGCACTTAAAGCAGTTAATACCTGGCCTTCTTTCAAGGAAACACTCTTTCAAATGTTTGTCTGCAAGTGGGGAGTAGAGATGGGCCAGACCCATTTCGTGTGAAAGCTACGTGTTCCTTGTGACTCACACTCTTTTGCTCTCTCATCGCTGAGCTCTTTGAAATCAATATTCTCCTTGCACTGTAGCTGGCTCAAGAGTGAGGAATATAAAACTTACCAAGGTGTTAGAGGGGAACTGAAAGAGAGGGGATGGATGGCATAGTGTTTTGATTAAAAACACACACACAAAAAAAAACCCTACCTGCCCACTTGGGATCTCTCTCTCCCCCCCTTCTGGGCTTGGGGCTCCTTCTGCTTCAGAATCCATGCTTTTTCTCTGACCATTGCTTCTAAGAGCAGTTCAGCTCGATCCCCATAAAAGTTTTGAAAGTCCTTACTCCACCTACTAGTTTAAACCATCTGCAGTGACATTTAAGGAATTTTATTGACGCTCAAGACTGTCTTGTGAATAAAAGCTGCCTAGGTCCGAGACGTCAGCAAAGCTGGGTGGAATGAGGTGACATCAATTTACATTTCTCTGCCTTGGCAGGGAGGAGACTTGAGTTATGATTGTCTGATAGTTCCAGTTTGTTCATGTCAGATCCCAGGGTTCCTGTTAGAATGGTTCCGACCTGACTTGAGTCCTTTTAGTGTGGCTTGGCATCTGCACCTATTCTCCTCCCTCCTGATGCTTCTCGCGAGCAAAGCCCGGCAGGAAGAATGAAGACAGCCTAGATACAGGGACCTGAGTCCGGGAAGGAGGCCTCTGCAGGAGATCATTATAGCACCCCTGGTGAAAGGGGTACCTCCTTTCAGATGTTGTTGCACAATTAGAACCAGCTGGGGAGCTTATAAAACTGGCAACACCCAGGCCCATACTCTCATCAGCAACATCTGAAAACATGGTAGAGACTTCAGGCACCAGTATTTTTTTTAAAGCTCTCTAAATAATTCCTTTGTGTATCAAATTTGAAAGCTGCTGGACTAGATGGTGTCCAAAGTTGCACAGTATGCTAGATCATTATAACATTCTCTTCAAAGTGCTTCAAAATAACTAAATGAATTGCTTTTCCATCACACTGTTTCACAGATGGAAAATCTGAGAAACAAAGGGGAAGTGTGACTCACATAAGGAAAGTCACAGATGAACTGTTAAAGGGGATACACAGGTGTCACCTTTACTGGGTGCTATCCCTACAAAGGCAGACAATGGAGTAAATGCTGATCTATTAAGGCTTCCCGGGACCAAAAAGAATTTGGAGAAACTTTATGGAATTATCATGTATTAATTTTTGAATTAAGGTGGTATATCTCAGAAACCTGAAACCTGAAGAGGTAAAGTGATCATATTTTTAAAAAAAAAAAAAAAAAGTGGTTTGGGTTTTAACGATTAAATCCTATTAAGCTGTGCTCCACCATAACATCAAAATAGTTTAACCTTGTTCCATAGCAATTCACATTATTCTGGAGATACTCATGTTCTCAAGCTCTGACTCAAACCAAATTTTAAAAAAATCAGACCAAAGGCACTGTCAGGTCACAAAAAACATATCCTGGTATCAACAAATATTGAAATTAGAGTGGGAAAAATCAGAGGAATGGAGTTGATAAGGGCAGAGTATTTGTTGTAAAAATTAATGGGCTTTAAATTTGATTTCATATTTCTAATTAACCTTTTCTCTGAGGAATTGAGTGTTGAAGTTAAAAATGATTAACTTCATCACTGCCATAGTTGAATCAGTCAAAAGAAGAGGAGAGTGGATTAATTTGAGCCAACCTAAATGTTAACTCCTTGTCATTTTCCCATTTTGCTTTCCATAGTTCAAATAATTTCTGCGCTGCCATTAGCTGAAGACACTTGCTGAAAAGGAGAAACCATTTGATTTGGAGTTATTAGAGTGGAAACCTCCTGTCAACTCCACTGAAGACCTGTCTTACCTGGTTGCACTGAATATCCTACAGTCACATGGCTGGAGGTCAAAGTGCATCTAAAGTTGTCCCAGAAGCATTCCCTCACCAGCCCATAGCTGTGACCTGAAGTTCTTCCAACATAGATTCAACTTTGGGAATAAAATGTCATCTGCCATTCCTTATTATGGCAGATGTTGTGAATTCCCTGTTCAACATCTACACCCTCTTTTTCTTGCTAACCTAGGGTTGCCAGATAAAGCACAGGATGTCCACATAAATTTGAATTTCAGATAAACAATGGCTAATTTTTGATATAAATATGTCTCTGTTATTACATTCATATCCCAAAAGAAGTATTGTTTGTCAGAAAATCAAATGTAACTAGGAAACCTGTGTGTTTATTTACTAAGTCTGGCATCCCCACGCTAACCAAATGGAAATTCTGTTTATGACAGCAATATGCCCAGCGGCACTAATTGGATCATGGTTGGTCTAAATCAATCATAATACAGTTTCTCATTTCCCCAGATTTCTTGCAGTTGTGAATGTCCATGTGTCCATGGTCATTGAGACATTAACAAAAGGAACTCTGTGAGTATGCATGGGGTGCAGTTTGAAAAGGTTTTTTTTTCCTGGTAAAAGATCCATGACTTGTGGTTTTATGTTTGCTCTGTCCCCCCCATCCTGCTCAGGGTGTGGATATGATGCTTGGGTACAGCACACACCTCCTAATTATTAGGGTGCTTGCCAAAGCACTATAGCACCAAGACGAATAGCCAGGAGCAGCCTTCCATGTGCCTCTCTCTTCCTCTCATTTCCTCATCAATATATCCCTTTGTTCTTTCCACCTTCCCAGCAACATAGCATGCTGGGAATTGTAGTCCAAGGTGTCTGAGCTATCAGCCACATGGAAGTGGGGGCAGAGAAAATGGAGAGCATTCCCATGGCCACTGGATGCTCCTCCCCTTACCATGGCAACACACCATGTTACAAAAACACTTGTTGGTGAATTGTCTATGTGCTTTGTGTGGGTGGGAGGGAATCAGGAGAGCGATGACTACACACGTTTTGGCCTGAGCAACTAAATGGATGGAGTTATTACCAAAAGAGAGAAAGGAAAGTGGGAAAAGTAGGCTATGGTAGAGGATTAGGGGCTGCATATTGGATGTGACTGAGATGCTCATTTCATCCCCAAGTGGAGATGCTTACCAAATAGTTGGAATTATGAACCTGAAGTTCACAGGAGAGGTCCAGACTGGAAATAAAAAATGATGTCATTGTTAAATATAGATGTATTTAACAGCAGGAGGCTGGGTGAGGTCACAAGGAAGGACTGCAGACTGAAAAGAAAAAATGAGCTAAGTCTGAGTCTTCAGGCTTTATAGTGTTAAAAGGCTGGTTGATGAGAAGGAACAGCCAGCTTTGAAGGAGTGACAGAAGATAAACCAGGATTCAGTGCCTATTTGAAGAAAGGACAAAGAGTGGTTATTTATCTGAAATGCTGCAGAGATTACCAGATGAGTTCAGATAAGGCTACCAGATCTACATGGATAAGAGCACAGGAGGAAGCACTGGATTAGAGAAGGCTTAATAGAATTTGGAGACAGAAAATACAGACAATATTTATGACATGATCAGTTTCTTCCTTAGGTGCTCTGCACCATTCTGGAGAGCCCTGCTAAATGATTGCAACGCCTAAGGCAAGGAATGTGACCTTTCCTGGCTGATCACAATGGAGGTGAATTGATAGTCAGCTTCCAGAAAGCAGGCATCAGTAAACTGAGGCCAACAATGGCCATACCCACTCATTTATGTGCTTTTGGCAGCTGCTGTCACCACACACTGGTAGAGTTAGTAGCTGTGGCATAGACCATATAGCCCACAATGCATAAAATATTTTCTACCTGGGCCTTTTCAGAAAAGGTTTGCAAAGCTTTGCTGAAGAGAGAGGATGCAGGGTAGAAATGTGAATTAGGGCAGTGACTAAAGGAAGAAGGTTTTAAAAGATGTGAGAAATGACTTTTTTTTCTGTTGATGAGAAAGATTCAGTAGGAGAATGAAAATTGATGTCACAGAAGAGAATTGCTGGGTGATGTACTTAAGTTCTCTAGTATGACAGGAGACTGGGAATCAAGTGCCCATGTGGAAGAGATGCACTTGCTAGGCTGTAGACTCATGTTTTTTGTCATCATTATTCTATGAAAATATGTACCGAGAGACTAGGCCTAACAATTCCGGTATCAACCTCACATATGAGAGAAATGTAAAACATCAACATGTATTTCAGTGTTTATTTGTCATAATTGGCAAAAGTAAAATGCTGATACTTGGCTTTGCTGAGTGTGTGAGTAAAGAGGCAGCCCTACATGTACCTGGTATAATTTCTAGGTGGCAGGCCCTGCCTGGTCTTCTTTTTCTTTTTTTAAGATTTATTTATTTATGCATACAAGAACTAGGGTACAGGCCAGAGGTGCAGGGGGTAAGAGGATTCACCAGAGACAGAGTGGGGAACAGAAAAGGCAGATTGACTGAAATACATTGCTGAGGAGAGCAGCGGATAAGACAGGAGAGGTCTGCTACACCATGTGGGTAGCTTCCTGGCCGGGGATCGAACTCGTGCTGCAGAGGCTGTGGCTAGTTTCACAGTGCCACCAGAGAGGCCCCTGCCTGGTCTTCTAAAGGTGCCATCAACCTAAGAAGTTTACCCTGTGAAACTGACCTCCAAATTACCTTTGCAGTGATTATTTAGGAATAAGCTGGGGTTGTTATTGAACCCCTTCATGGATGGGGTACACAGCTAGGGTCTCTAGAATATACAGGAGGGCTACAAGGCTCTGAGCTCCTTGTGAATACAGCAAAGGGAAAAATTTCAAGATCCAATAGGATCCTCACCTGTAGAATCCAGGGAAGTTTTCCCTTCTCACAAAGATGGCTGCTGAATCCCCACTCTGTCTGGTCTTCCTTGAGCTCAGATTCTTGTATCTTTCACCTACATTTAAGGATATTATTTCCTTTGACTGTTGAGTTACACAAAATGAAAGACTTTCATAGGCAGAGGAGAGCAGTAACAGTGAAGTTATGCTAGTCAAAACAGTGGGCTGGTTATTGCAAGATTATTTTAAGGGGACGGCAGGGTCTATCAGGCAATGAATTCTCTACTGCTAATCCCTTGATTCCTGATTGACTGGTTTAAGATTCCAGTTCTGGAGAGCCAAACCTAAATTAGGTCTTGCTTTGGTGACACTGGGCTTGGCATAAGCCACTCCACTCTGGGTGAAGAATAAGTCATCCCCAAATTTCACTTTCATGTTAGGGAGTTAACATGTCCAGAACAGGTTTAAGACATGTTACCTTGGCATATGAACTATTTCCAGCTAAGGTCCGTTGAAGGCTTCAAGAGAAAAATGTCACCATTTCCTTTACTACCTGGAAGAAAGCAGATTGTGAAGTTACCCAGATTTAGCATTATCACCAGAATTTTCCATTGGAGAAACCTATCTATATGGCAGGGCAAACATCTGATTACAGACATCTTGGGGGGTGGGGGTGAAGAGGTTTGGTTGTTGTTGTTTTTTGTCATATAAGTCATTCTCTTCTCACCAGGTGATTTCTGCTCCTCTCTGTCCTTGATACCCCAGGCCCCATCTTATTCTTTAGCTCAAGGATAAAAACTCTTAGTACTATTTACAGCCAAGTAAATTCCCCATAAGTATGTAACTCAACTTGTCCTCTTCTGCCTCCTAATCTGCCTGGTATTAATTTATTGCTCTATCAGCCAGAGAAAGAACCTTAAGGGGCAAGGGGAAATTTCCTCTCTGCTCCTACATGAGCCTGTTACCTTATTTTTTAACAGAAAGTAAGTCTGACACCTGTTACTCCCTCTTGACTGGAAATGAAAGTCTACTAAGCTCTTTATTTCAGATAATGCTAACTAAGGCAGTGGATTTTCCTGTGCTACAAATTAATCACATTTACTACTAACATCTAAAGTATATAAAAAAGAGTGGGTGTTTCTATTTATGTTTAAACATAGTTTTAGATGCCACCACCAGAGGGCTCCTCTGGCGTATTTTAAGCACTTGAATAAACCATTTTTTTTTTTTACAGAAAAGGCTCTTGTTTATTTAGCATGTTTAGTTCACACACTCTGAGACTTCCTCACTCTTCTGTCTCCTTTAACATGTGGACCCACTCCCTGGTGTCCAGGACACACTGGTAACTTATTTCTCCTCCACCCACTTCAACCCTTTCCTCTTCTTTTACTCTTCCAAGTGCTTCATAATGGTGGAAAATTCCCCATGACTTCTAGGCACTCTCACCCTCAGAAAAGCATATGTCCCTCTCCAGCTGACTTCTAGACAGGAAATACTGGAGTCCAGGCATCTGCAGAAGTCAAGAGCTCCTGGAACATAGGCCTTAGGCGTGTCCTCGGTGCAATGTGTGCAGGTCCTGCCCGGTATATGCTCTCTCTTTTCAGTGCCTTCTGGACTTTTAAACAGAAGTTTAAAAAAAAAAATCAATGTTTGCATACAATAATAGATATCTATTTTAATTGTACAGACTAATGAGTTTTGATAAAGGTTGCTGTCTGGGTATCATTTAATAAGGTTATCATTTAATAATACTAAGCCCCCCACCCTTTGCCCAGCAGGAAGGTTTGGGAGGCTCAAATAGACAAAGGGAATTGATAAGGTTGCTATGGGCTCCAGGCCATAATGTTGATCACTTTGACCCTTGAGGGAGAATGAGGAAACAGGGCCAGGAGACATTCTTTGTCAAAGATAAACGCCCAAGGCCAGACATCCCAGCACTAAGTGGCCCAAACCGACTCCCCAGTCATAAAATGCCCATGAAAATCAGTTATAAAAGGGAGGCCCAGGTCCTTCTCAAGTAGACCTCTCCTGTCTCCCTGCTTCTCTTAACAGTGTATTTCAATAAATTCCTTTTTCTGTTCTCTACTCTGTCTCTGGTGAATTCTTTCACTCCCACACCTCACCCTGATCTTCTGCCCAAGACAGTTTCCAAGAAACAATCATATTTCTATCATCCCCAAAGGTAAGTGCCCCTACCCCCGCCCCCTCCAGGCAACAACTCTTAATGTAATTTCAGGTCTAGTCTCCCAGCCAGGAATCCATCCTAGGCCGCAGCGGCAGCGCTGAGTCCTAAACACTAGACCACTATGGTTTGGTGTCTAACAAATCCGCAGCAGGAACTTCGCTGACTCTCAGGCAAGCAAGCGAAAAGAGGCAAATTTGTTTAGAGAAATAGCTAAAAGGAAACATTTATTAAGGAGAAAAGGAACAAACAAAGTGGGACTCCCAGGCCCTTGGAACCAGGTCAGTGAGGGCAAGGAAGACGCTGTGGAGTCATGCCTCAGGGAATATATTCCTTCTTTCCCTAATTATTCTCAAGGCCCATCAGTCTCTTTGTGATTGGTTAGTCTTCTGTGGTCTCACTTACTCTGTCTTAAAGTCTCTGTGCCCAGAATTACATCTTGCTTTACAGCGCTTACCTTTGGGTCCTTTTTGATTGCCTCATTTTGGGAATGGAAATGTCCTGATGTCCCTGGGGGGTGGTGGTGTTGATGGGGTAGTGTGGTGTTTTATTAATCCTCTTTGAAATTTGTTGCCCTTATCTCTGGAGCCTCCCTTATTCCTCAGATGCTTTTTCCTATTCTATTCTTACCCTAGAAGCTATCTGCTTGCCCTAGGACTCAGTACCCTAAAAGTTGAGGCCATTAAAAAGTGTTAACTGGAAATAAAATCTCAATGAGAGTTAGAGAAAGTTCATTAGATAAAGTGAGGATTAAAATCTGAAAAGCAGACTGACAGATTTTACCACTTGTGAGGTGTTACAATAAACACAGGTCTGAATTCAGTTTCTATAGGAAGGAACACTGAGTGTTTGACATTAAGAACATAATTTTTGATAACAATTCTAGTTCTAAGTTGTCCTCACCCAAAGATATATTCATGCCAGAGGAAGGTATTTCGGGATTTAATTTCTTTCTTTCTAAAGAATGTCCTAAAAAGATGCAAAGGTTGAGCACCGTTATTAAATTTTCTTTATCTGACTCTCTGGTCCTCAGTGAGTGTGAAAAGACTGGCTTAACTTCAGGCAGCAGAATTTCTGTATAAGGACAAGAGGGAGCCTACTCATATTTTAATTCTACGAAGAAGGCTTGGCTCCTTTACCTGCTGAACAATGGTAGTGGGTGAGGGGCAGAAAATATTATATGTTCACAAAGGCAATTCACTTTTATTGGGAATCAAATTCCAATTTGTATAGCACAGATTTAGGTAGAAAAACAATGTTCCAAAGAGGGACAAAGGGCAGATATTTTTCTAGAGACAGAAAGGAGGAAGAGGTAGTGGGTGGTAATGGTCAAGTGGCAGGGGTCACAAGATACAACAGGATATTCTTCTCACAGATTGATAATCTGTCCCAGTATAAGGGTCTAAACCAATTTAAACAGGTAAGTGGTTTTGTGGCAGCTCCAGCTTCCATTTTAAAATGTCTTCATTTATGTCACATTTTACATATGCAATGTAAACTATTACATATATTTTCTAGTTGTTTAACTTTCCTTATGATATCTTCTTGCTGTATACACATTTAACATTTTAATGTATTAAGTCCATGAAGGTTTTTAGTTGTGATTTTATTTTTGTTTTTTAGGTAATGGTGGCTTATAGCACTGTATATGTTTTAGGAGT
Organism: Talpa occidentalis; assembly: GCF_014898055.3. Classification (NCBI taxonomy): domain Eukaryota; kingdom Metazoa; phylum Chordata; class Mammalia; order Eulipotyphla; family Talpidae; genus Talpa; species Talpa occidentalis. The sequence continues at coordinate 9,152 of NW_023601042.1, read as the reverse complement.
TACAGGCTCATACCTTTTCAAATTGATTTTTAATTTTGTCACCATTCTGAGAAAGATTATTTAACAGAAATCTTTTTTATTCTTTCTTTTTAATTTAGAACTTATGTGTATACATTAGAAACAAATTTCATTTTTTACTCTGTTTGGAATTTGTACGCTTAGGAGTCAAACTTAGTTTTTTCCAAACAGTATTTTACTATTGAATTTGCTTTCTTCATCTCATGCTTTGAAAGTAATACCTTACAGGCCTCCCTGGTGGTGCAAGGGGTTAAGACGCAACCTATGAAGCTATCTGCAGCCACTGCAGCACGGGTTTGATCCCCGGCCAGGGAGGTGACCCACATGGCGCAGCAGACCTCTCCTGACTCGCCCACTGAACCCCTCAGCAGCGTACTTCAGTAGATTCGCCTGTTCTGTTCCCAACTCTGTCTCTGGTGAATCCTCTCAGCCCCCGCACCTCTGGCCTGTACCCTACTTCTTGTATACATACATAAATCTTTAAAAAAATATTAAAGTAACACAACTTTGAAAATGTATGTATAGCCAACAGTTCCCCTTGGGGGCTTTGAGATCACACCTGTTATCTGACGGCAGAAGTGTGGTTGGGGCCTTGCAAATTAGTGGGCAGCAATCAGTAGCTGTGGAGGAAGATACAGAGTCAGAGGCTGAAGAGCAGGAGGATGTGAAATTTTTAAGTGTATCTGGGAAGGTTCTGCAACTGGAAGTGGTAGCAAGGCCCCATAGAAAAGAAGTAAAACTTGCTGCTGATGGAAATCCTGGTGAATATGATATGAGGAGGAGAAGGAAGAGGAAGAGGAAGATGAGAACACACTGGTAAAAAAAATTACAAGATACTCCAGCCAAAAATGCACAAAAGTCAAACCAGAATGGAAAAGACTTAAAACTATCAACACCTAGATCAAAAGGACAAGAATCTTTAAAAAAAAAAACTGGGAAAAACTCTTAAATCAACAAAAGGACCTATACTTCTCTAGAAGACATTAAAACAAAAATATAAGCAACATAGAGAAGGTGGTTCTCTTCCCAAAATGGAAGGCAAACTTGTCAATTATGTGAAGAATTGTATCTGGATGACTGATCAGAGGCTAGTCAAGATCTCTGGCAGTGGAGGAAGCCTCTTTAAGAAAATAATTCAAACAGTTTGTTAAAGTTTTCCATCTTATTTCATTTCTGTAACTGCTGATACCTGGCTGTCCTGTTTATAATGCAGAGTGAGAACTTTCCCTACCGTGTCTGATAAATGTTGTCCAGGTTTCATTGCCAAGAATGTGCTGATGAATTGTGCCTGTTTAGTTTTTAAAAATGGAACTACACCCTTTACTTGGTTTAAAGTATGTATGGAATGTTTTCACAGGACTTCATAGTAGTGGTGTTCAGAGAAATGGAGATGGTGGGGAGACAAAAATATACATGTGAAATAAACTCAATATTTCAATAAAGTAGAGAACCAAAACAAACAAATTCAGATTTAGGTTAGGTGAGATCTTACTCAAAAGAAATGAACAGGAAGGATAAGGAAACTGGCAAAAAAAGGTGGGGAGATGTTGCTAACTATTGTTGCTACTAGAGTACAAGGCTGGGGAAAGTTTCACATTGCCAGCCCCCTTATGCATTATGAATATCACTTATCACTGAGTAACTCAGAGGTGATCATAAACCTTCTAGGTAGGGTGAGACAGGAGTGGAGAAACAGTACCATGATAACGAGTGTTAGCTTTGTTCCTGCAAAATCAGTGCAACCCTCTTTTGAGAGGTGGTAGTAAAGGTCAGGCTCTCAAGAGGCATGCTTGTAATGAAAAAGAGAAACATTAATAAGAAAGGTGTAAGAGACCAGTGGATGAAAATCTTTTGATTTTCAACTGCTTGTTGAATTTTCAAGTTAAGATATTAATGTCATTGGTGCTATTACCCAGTCTTGTTGCCAGTCATGTAAGGGCATTTATGACTTGAGCATTGTGCTAGACTGTCTAGTCACCCAGTCAATGGCTTGTGCTGGGAAGAATCTAGAGCATGGAAGCACAATCTGTGCTGGTGATGAGTCCTTCAAAGCATATATCAAGTGTTTGGACAGTGTTTTTCCAAGATTTTGGAGGAAAAGGCCTGCTACAAGGCAACCTAGAGTCCTCCTAACTCTCTGAACTGTCAGATTTTAGTTCTTGGTCAAATGTCAAGGGGAGGATGGAAACATTAATCTAGAGGTTGTAGCCAAGTGTTGCTACTTTGTTATAGTAGCCCTAGAAAATTTATATACCAACAGAGAAAACTATGAGGTTAATAATTCTGAGCTGTCATATGCTGTCACAGTATAGAAAACTAGTTGAGCTTAAGAATATACATCTCATTACTTTTTTATAGTTATATGCTTCCTTGTAGTATAACTTCTTAATATGGCAAAAATGAAGATGTTCAGGAGCCTCCCTGGTGGCACAAGGGGTTAAGTCTCAACACTATGAAGCTATCCACAGCCACAGTAGCACAACAGAAGCCCGGCCAGGGAGCTGACCCACAAGGCACAGCAGATCTCTCCTGCCTTGCCTGCTGCTCCCCACAGCAGTGTATTTCAGTAGTTCCCCCTATTCTGTTCCCCACTCTGTCTCTGATGAATCCACACACACACACACACACACACATACACAGACACACCTGTGCCTCTGACTTACACCCCACTTCTTGTATGCAGAAATAAAGAAATCTTTTTTAAAAAGAACTTTAAAAAAATAATTGCTGAAAACCATGTCAATCTGAGAAATGGACTATATGTCCTGATCCAAGAGATCCAAATAGTTCCAAACAAAACAATAACAAATACACACACAAAAGGACATATTATAATAAAGCTGTTGAAAGTCAATGATTAGTAACAAATACTAAAAGTGTCAAGAGAATAAAAGGGAACCCTATAAGGGAACATGAATTCGAATGTCAGCAGATGTTTTAGTAGAAACACTACAAGCAAGAAGGGAATGGCAGGAAATAAAAGAATTTATCAACACCAAGCCACACATGAATGAAATGCTAAAGGGGTTATTATAAAGCAGCAGAATAATAAAGAAAAAAATTCACTGTCTTTTGGGAACACAGGGCTTGAGTAACATTCATATTGTCACAACATGCTGTTTGTGATTTTAACCAATTTATGTATCACAACTGTATTAATGCTCACTAACACAGCTATGTTTATCAGCACTTCCCTGCACCTATAATATTAGCTAGTCATTAAATGTATATCTCCAAGCTCAAACCCATTCTTCCTTATTATGTTTATGATGCTGTGGCTCTTACACAGAAAACCACATTTCCTGTAAATTTCTGCCAACAGGGAAGAGGGGGTGATGCTTGAGACCAGAAGACTGGAGAAAGAAGGTATTACCATCTTCATCTTTGCCTTGGTTTCCTGCCAGTACCATAAAGCAAGGGGTCTTTCCCTTGGCTGCAGCATTGATTCCAATTTCTAAATTTAATTTAATTTTATTTTTTAATGTTGCATCGGACAACACCACACTGACAAATGGGAGTCGTGGAGCAGGCTACATAATGCAGGATGCTGCTGAAGAGCAAGATCCTGACCCTTTTATTCACACACATAATTGATTGTAAGGAGATTAAGGAGATTAAAGAAAGGGGAAGGGTGTAGAAGATTAGGGATTGTGAGTCTGCCCTCCAGGCACTTCTAATCTACTTGATGATATACCCTAGTACCCAGCCATGGTTCTAATTTTATCAACAAGGTGCTCCACTGATCAGCTTCTGGGGTCCCTTGTCATACATTGGTCCTCGGCCCACTGGGCATTCCCGTCATACCTCGTGATGTATAAGTGGGGAGTATGTGTTATGCATCATTCTTCAGCCCCCTGGGCGTTCCGGACATATCTCCTGATGCACATGTTATGCATCAGTCCTCAGCCCCCTGGGCATTCTGGACATACCTTGTGAGGCATAACCTTCCCAGTGTGATCCAGCTTTGTGCTCTTGTTTGATTTGAAGGGCTTAAGGGTTGGGCTCCTGTTCCTAACTGGCCAGGCCACTTTGACCTTGTTTAGGTGACAAATGGCGGCCGAATAGGCTGCCTAGGAGTAGCAGACCCACATTTTAATAGTGTATTGCTTTATTGGGGGAGGGGTTGTAGGAGTAGGAGAGAGGGACACCATGGTTGGATGGGGGTGAAATCAAAAAAGGAATACAAGTTCAGGAAATAATAATGTTAAAATAGTAATATACAAAACAGGTAACTGCAATCATTTTTCTTAAGAGGACTCAATTCATGGAAGAAAACCTTGAATTGTGGTTGCAAAAAACATCTGTAGAAGTAGAATCAATTTCTAAATTTTAAACCACTCTCTCAGATCAATCTTAAACATTTACCTTCAGAAGAGGCATCATCAGCTATGTCTTAAGAGTTGTGGGTCCCAGATCCCCAGGACTCCTCTTTCAGTTCCAATCACCCCAATACATCCCCTCTCTTCACTGTACCAAGGGCAGCTGCTTCCTGCAGTTATTGTAATGCTTCCTTTTTTTTTGACTTTTCAATCCTCCATTACCTCTTTAACCAACTCCTTAAATTCTCTATAAAACAACTGCTGTGATATCTGTTTTTTTTTTAACTACACCCTGATACTTCCCTAAGAGATTCAGAAATAGCTTCTGAAATACTTATGTAAATTTATGATGGGTATATGTTATTATGGTAATAAAGAATAAGTGGATTACATTCATTGGTAATATACATATTATACATCTGAGAAATGATATATTCTAAGTTTATTTATAAATCTATTGTTTGGATCTTGAAATTAATTTTCCTATCAAAACAATAATACATATTGCAATTATGCACTCAGATGCATCCATCAATGTCATAAAATTACTGAAGAATGGGCCTCCCTGGTGGCGCAGGTGGCTGAGCGCTGCACTGTGAAGCTGTCCGCAGCCTCTGCAGCGTGGGTTCGATCCCGGCCAGCCGGGGACAATCCCACATGGCGAAGCAGAACTCTCCTGTCTCACCCGCTGCTCCCCTTAGCAGTGTATTTCCTCAGTCTGCCTGTTCTGTTCCCCACTCTGTCTCTGGTGAATCCTCATACCCTCCCTTGCATCTGGCCTGTACCCTGGTTCTTGTATAAAAGTAAATAAATCTTTAAAAAATAAATAAATAAAAATTAAATTAAATTACTGAAGAAAAATATCTTACAAATTGTGTTAGGGAACAGAATTAGAATTATTTTGGCCACATATATTCAAAGTTTCAACTACTATGCCAGTTTCATTCACTGTTTAATCATTTAACTTAAAAATATTGATATTATTTAAGTCAATATTTCTAAAGTATTATCTCAACACATAATCAATATTTACAAATAAATTTAAATGATATGCTTAAAATTATTTTTAATGGTAAATCTTCATGATTTATTTTTGTGCATTTCACACTTACCACACATTGCAAAGCAGTCTAGACCTTTTTATGGGGACAATAGCCACATGCAGCCAGTGATTACTACATTAGACAATACAACAGTTGAGGATATGCTGAAGACCAGTTGTAGCATCAGAAGATATACACATTGTCTTTTCTTTGATACATAAATATTTAATGATCTGAGCAGATATCTGTTGTCCCAGAACAAAAGAGAGTTGTTTGAAGCAAAACATAAGCATTTATTTGGGGTTTTATTAGGGCTGCAGCCTGGGAAACATAAATTCAAGAAGCTCTTGAATTGTGACCTGAGTTGGAGTAGTACTAGATCAGGTAGGACTTATATCCATATAGAAAAGGCAGGACAGTTTGTTGCTCTGGTCAGATAGGTAAGTTAGGGTTAGAGTTTATAATCAAATTGCTATGGATGACCCATTATGCTAATTAGGTTAAACATCAGTCAGGTCTGATTCTGGAATCACATGCCAGTCAGGTGAATTTAGTTGAGCCACTACTGGTTAAGTTTCAATCCTGGGTGTCGAGTTATGATAAAGGTGTCTCTCACTACATTAATGAGGTGAATGAATTTTTGGGAATCACTAAAGGACCTGGCTGGCTCTCCAAAGGAGGAATCATATGAGTAATTCCAACCCCAGAATTCCAGGGAGAAAAGAGGGAGAAGGTCCATTTACCCCCTGGTGGTGGGAGGTGGAGCTGGCAGGGTAAAGCACAGGTCTACCACTGTGGCAGTCAGGGGTTTCCCCCACTCTGGCTTGGTGGGCAGGGGGCAAAGACCTGCCACCCAGTGGGGCAGCTATCTTCCACAGCAGTTCCTATGAAAAAGAGTGAGCCCATGTGCATGATTTCTGTTTAGAGGCTCACATATGGCCACTCAGCTCCACCCTCTTCTTAGCACTCCCCTGGCACGGGACATTGAGGGCAGAGTTCAGAACTTATCACTGCACGGGCACTGTCCCCTCCAATTTGGTTGGGTCTGCAGAGTTTAGACCCCTTATCTGCACAAGGTGGAGCCAAAAGAATTTGGTGATTTAGTATTGGTTTCCTGAGTTCTGTAAGTTACTCCAGAAAATTAATCAAACCTGAAGAAGAAATCATGGAAATCTCTGATTTATAACTGGTTGATCAGAAGCACAGGCTTGCAGCTGGCACCTGAAATCCTAGGGGGATAGTGTGGGAGAGTGAGTCCTTAACTTGAGAATCTAATGCTACCTTCATGTAGTATCAGAAGTGAATTCTTGAGACACCCTACTGGCATGTGAGAATTGCTTGGGATGGGGGTGCCTCCATACATAGGTTGGCAAGGGTCCCTGAGCCCTATTAGCTGGCCTTCATTGAGCTGCTTCACCTAGAAACGCTGGTGAGAGGGCAGAGAAGAAAAAAGAGAGTCCTAAACAATCCTTCCAGCATTTAAAAGACTAGAAAAGGACAGGTCCTCACAAAAGGAACAGGTTAACTTGAAACCAGTGTGCTATATTGTGGTGTAGTCAACTAAAGTTTCACCTATGGTGCTTGTAATCCCTTTGTGGACAGATCTAAACAGATACCTCCTCTGGGAATCTAACCTTCTCAAGTCCAAAGTCCAGGAGAGTGAGCCTCAAAGACTCAATGGTTTCATCCAGTCAGACCAGCTCTGCCCTCCATTTTCACAGTGTCTCCCATAAGTAATGACCTTTGGCTAAAATGACACCAGACAAATGCCATTTATAAGGAAGCCCACCTATTCACAGGGTCTCAATTTTACCCTACAGCTCCAGTAGGACTCAGTGGAGGAAAGTATTGATTAGCACCTTCATATACATCAATACATGTATGTTGAATGAATAATACTAGATGATGAATACTGCTCTACTCTTTAGGACCTAAAAATCTAATAGAAGAAACAACACTCCTATTGTAGCAAAGAAGACTGTGTTAACTTTTATAATGTACACAAAGCTATGTGCTATAAGGATGGGAGAATGCAGCTTTCTACTTTGCGGGCACAGTGCATTGTTCCACAATTTAATTTTATCTTAGTTTTCATGTAGAAATACACATAAATGTAATGAATTTTTAAATGACATATTTGGTAGCAAGGTTCATTGGGGAAAAAAAATCCTTACATGGGGGCTCCCTGGTGGTGCAGTAGGTTGAGTGCAGCGCTGTGAAGCTGTTCGCAGACTCTGCAGCGTGGGTTCGATCCCGGCCGGCCAGGGAGATTGCCACATGGTTTGGGAGACCTGTCTTGTCCGCTGCTCCCCTCAGCAGTGTATTTCCCTCGTCTGCATGTTCTGCTCCCTGCTCTGCTCCCTGCTCTGTCTCTGGTGAATCCTCTCGCCCTCCCATGCCTCTAGCCTGTACCCCAGCTCTTGTATAAAAATAAATAAATATTAAAAAAAAAACACAAAAAACCCTTACATGGTCATCTCTAAACTTTACATGATATTGTTATCCTAAAAATAAAAAGCCGAAATAAGCAAAAGAGTGTTTATTTGATTAAGGAATTGCAATGTGGGGTACAGAGTTTCAGGTAGTGAAACTAAAATGTGCCCCAGAGAGTTAAAAAGTGGAGCTTTTATTGGAAGAAAAGAGGAAGATGAGGTAAGTAGAGAAAAGGGTTAATATAACGGGCTTAAATATTCTTAGCTGTACATAATTGGTTACTGCTACCATCCTACAGCAAAAGTCCAGCATCATCATCAGTTTTGGGGATCAGAAGATCAGGTCTCCTACGGGGTTCTCAAACCATGGTCTGGAAACACTTGCAGTCCCCCAGAGGTCTTTTTGGAAGTATAAGTAGACAAGAAGCAATTTTTCCACTCTGACAACTCCTACTGTATTTTTAAATCACTCCACTTACACAGTTTTTCATAATATAAAGAAACTTATCATTAAGTTCTTTTTGTTATAAAATATATTTTCATTAAAAAAGTAAAATATATTTTCATTTTAAAAATCAAAAGAGACAGCACTTCTACCTTCCCAAGGAAGGGGCCTTAAATTGTCAAAAATACCTAACTCACGCATTCAGAGAACTGGGAAACTGCGAACTTCAGGAGAGATGAAGCACACGGAGCCAGGCACTCTGCCCCTTCCAAGGTAGTGCCCAGAGGCGCCCCGACCTCGCCAATGGCCACGTGCCCCAGGCCCCACACCCGAGGTGGGTGCGGCCGGGATGCTCTGGGCGGGACCTCGAGGGGTGGGCCTAGGGGCGTGGCAGACGGGCGCGCGCGGGGGTGGGAGGACCCTGGATCCCCCGGGCTGTAGCCCCGCACACCCAGCCCAGCGCCGCTGCAAGTGCGCGCCCGGCGTGGAGCTCGGTCCCCGCGCGCTTAGTTACCCTCCGGAGCTCCCGGGACGGAAGCTCGCTCCAGGTAGCTGTTCTCGCGGTTCTCTAGCTCCGCCGCCCAGCGACGGGGAGGGATGGGGAGGCTGGGTGTGAAGGTGGGGATCGCCTCTCTGTCCGGGTCCCCCTGCCTGGGATGGGCTCCGATGGGGAGAGGGCGCGCAGCCGGGCTGGAGGGAGCGGACGCGCAGGGAAGCCCGTCCTCGTGTGCGCCCGGATGGGGCGGTGAAGGGCGCGGTGAGCTCTTCTTCCTCGACCCTCCTTTTCCGTCCCATCAGTGGAACCCGGGGCCCCGATTTCGGGGCCGAGTGTCTCGTGGAAGACACTGCTAGCTCCCTTCTCTCTGGTCCGCGCTCTGAGTAGGAGCTGAGAAAT
>NW_023601041.1:0-23796 GCF_014898055.3 Talpa occidentalis | reverse complement strand
CATGGAGACAGAGTAGAAGAGTGGTTTCCAGGGGCGGGGGGAGGGGTGGTGAGTCAGCATTAAATGGGGACAGAGATTTTGTTTGGGGAGATGAAAAGAGTTCTGGAGACGGAGGTCCTTGGGCAGCACCTCTACTAAAATTGGAGCGATTAGGTTAGCATGGCCCCTGGGCAAGGATGACACGTGAATTTGTCAAGTGTTCCCCATTTAAAAGAAAGTTCTTGAGCTGAACAATGGTGATGGCTGCTGAATGCCACTGAACTGTACACCCAAAGAGGTCCAAATGGTCATTTTAATGTTATGTATTTTCTGCCACCATTTTTTAATCCTGACTTTATAGGGTAAATGTGAATATTAAATTAAATAATATTGGTCAAGCCCTCAGCACAGAGCATGACGGTGTAACTAAGCTCTTGGTCTTAACGAGAGTGGGTGCTATGCATCTGCCAGGCACCTGTCACATGCTGATTCCTGGGGATACAGCAGTGACCCGGCCAGGGATTGGCCTCCCTTCATGGGGACAACTCGGGGGAGAGGACTCCAGGCCAGGACAGAGACAGTGTCTGGTCTGAGAGAGGGGACTGCAGGGCTGGGAGCAGCCCGGGATGCTGGACTCAGGTTGGGGTCTTCCTGCACAGACCTCCACCCAGGCACACCCAGGAGCAGGTGGATTGCTCAGCCCCTTGGGTTCAGATGCGCACCTATTCACCCTATTTCTCTCTCTCTGTGGGCTGCTCTGCTGGCCTCACAGAGATCTGCAGCTTTGGGCTTTCTTAAAAGCTAAGTTCAAGCTTCAGAAGGAAAAATCAGATAAACACAAACACCCTCACAATTCAGAACCTCCTGGGGCAAAGAACTGTCACCACCCCTCCCCCCAAGGCCTTAAGCCCTGAGGGCTCACAGGGCAGGAGGGGGCTGCCCTGGTGGCCTAGGGGTTAAATCTGAGCACTATCACACTCAGGCCTGAGTTTGATCCCACCCAGGGAGCTACCCACATGGCACAGCAGACCTCTCCTGTATCCCCGCTGCTCCCCTCAGCAGTGTATCTCAGTAGATCCACCTGTTCTGTTCCCCACTCTGTCGCTGGTGAATCCTCTCGGCACCCCAGCACCCCAGCACCTCTGGCCTACAGCCCAGTTCTTCTACACAAAAATAAATTTTTTTAAAAAGGAGGGACAATTAGGACCTCTCTGGAGGCGCAGCGGTTGAGCGCTGGGTTGCAAAGCTGCCCGCAGCCTCTGCAACGCTGGTTCGATCCCCGGCTGCTCCCCGGCCACCAGAGGAGGGTCCCACATGGCGCGCAGACCTCTCCTGCCGCCCGCTGCTCCCCTCAGCAGTGTACTTCAGTCCTTCTGCCTGCTCTGCTCCCTGCTCTGGCTCTGGTGAATCCTCTCACCCTCCCGCGCTTCTGACTGTACCCAGTGCTTGTATAAATAAATAAATAAATAAATCATTAAAAAAAAAAAGGAGGGACAATTAGAATTCAGCAGGGAAGGGCTTCAAAGGTAAGGGGGTGCCAGAGGGCAAAGAGAGGGTGCCCAGACCATTTTGAATTGGCCCAGGGAGGAGGCCTGGGTGGGGGCCAGGGAGGGCAGGATCCTGACAGATGAGCCGGGTCTGTCTGTGTATATCTGGCATCCTCACCTCCAGCAAAAGTGCCCCCAGGGGTGCCTAGGGACCCACCCCCACCCCCCACCCTTGGTCCCTGTAGGCTGGCTGCACCCCTGGACACCAGAGTAGATGTGCAGGCTTCAGGTGGGGAGAGAGGATTCCAGAATCCTCTCCAGGCCTGTCGGGAGATGGAGGGTCTCCCCACATAGGGGACGCTGTCTTCGTGGGAATGCCAGCCTCTCTGGCGGCGACTGCCCCCACCCCCACCAGTCCAGACGCCTCCACTTCGGGTCCTTACTCAGCCCAGCAAACTTTCCCTGTCACTCGAGACTGTTAGAATAGTTCCCATAATCTGCATCCATGTCTGAGTCTCCTCCCTCGCAATCCTGCTCGCCCGCCCCCCAGACCTAGCTCGGGAGGGTGGCATGAGAAAGCAGGGCTCTCCGCATCTTGCGCGTTTGCAGGAGAACTGGTCACCCCGGTTTTCCTGGGACTGAGGGGTGTCCTGCTAATGCCGGCACAGCTCCTGGCAAATGGATTAGCCCCTCTGGCCCTCACTCTCTCGCAGGCGGGAGGCAGGCCAGGGCCCAGAAGAAGTAGGTCCCTCCCATCACTCCTGGCCGCTGAGCCCCGGCCTCCCGCTGGCAAGCCACAGAGCTGGGCCCAGGAGCCTCACACACCTGTGCTGGGGGCGGCCGAGGCAGGAACACCGCACCCTCCCACGAGGGTCTCCAAGAGGGTCACTTACGACATGCTCGGCACAACACCGGCATCCGCAGTGCCAGCAGTGGCTTTTTTCCCTGCTGAGGTACTATTTGCAATTTGATATCACAAGGGAGAAGATTATGGCGAGAAACTTCTAGAAAACAAGGTTCTCACTGGCTGGCTTTGTATCCCCGGCACACACACACACACACACACACACACACACACACACACCCTCTGTTCGGTCCTGTTGATCTTCGTGTAAGGGAAACAGCTCATGTCACATTCTCTCCTGGGTCCTTGAAGATTCTCCCCCTGCCCACAGCCCCGGAAACAACAGGATTTTCCTCGTCACATGACCAGCGAGTCGCCAGGGCTGAGGAGACAATTTGTTTGAGGAGGACGGGCAGGTGCTCCTCTGAGGGGGCCGACGGGAGAGGCGTGTGGGTTTCCTGCTGGAAACCTTTGCGGCGTGGAGAGCTAAAGCCCCCACTCAGGGTTTCGCCCTGGCTTTCTCTTTCTGTCAATGTGCTATTATCTCCAGTGGCTCCTGCCCTCCAAGAAAAATGAGGCAGGAAATAGACGATATAATAGGAAATACGGCAAATGCAGGTTTCCTGTCAACAACATGCCTTACTAATAGATCGGCAGATGAGTGTTTTATTAGAACAACGATTATGACAGCTACAATATTTCCAGAGACAAACGAGGGGAGATCTGAGTTAGAGGAATGTGGGAAAGCTTTGCCAAGACACAGCAAGGGTTTGGGGCTTGGCTGTATACCCAGGAATCGGAAACCTGCCCTTTCTAATCTTAGATTTGGCTCCCGCAGCTCGGCCACTGACACCCCATCTCCCCCTTTCTTCCTCTCTGGCCTGAGGTTGGTGGCCCCAGCCTCCTCCCCCCGGCCTGAGCCCCAGGAGCAGTGGGCAACCCCCGAGCCACAAGGAGCAGCGCTGCAGGCCCAGGGGACTCGGCTGTGCCTCCCCCAGCCTGGCTCCTCTGGCCAGGCTCCTAGCCGCAGGGTGACTGCGCGCTGGCCCAGGCAGGAAGTTCCCCTGCCACTCTCCCGCAGAACCAGGGCCCCAGGCCAGGCCCCATTGCAGCCTGCCCGCACCCCGTGCAGATGGAGCCCTTCCAGGGAGGCAGATGTCTTCAGAGTGCAGCGCTGGGGAGGAGGCGCATAAAGGGCAAAGGCTTTCTGAAAATGCCTCCTTTCCTGTCCTCGGAGCACCCCCATCTGCTCAGAAAGCATCTGGCCTTGTCCCCATTTTATAAGGGAGGTCTCGGGGACCCTGTGGTGAGGGAGCCAGGCCAGGCCCAAAGCTGAGTTAGATGACAGCCCTGTGCTCAGGCCCACACAGCGGACGTGCCCACCAAGTCCAAACGCCCCTTGTTGTGGGCTCCATGAACACCCCCCGCCCCTGCCGCCCTGGACTGTGTGCCCCGAGAGGGCCGGAGCCAGCTGTGCTGATCGCGTCCCTCCCCCTACCCCGCATCTATAGCAACACCTGCACGTGGCCAGTGCTCAGTACATATGAATGCATGAATGAATGAATGAATGAATGAGTGAATGAATGAAGTGCCAAACTGAGCCATAGTGCAGCCACATGGGTACAGCATCTCCTATCAGAGACCTAACGGAAACTACCAGGACCCCTAACCCAAACACTGTCACCTCCATAAAAGGCTGAGTGGGAGCCTCTTCTAACTTGGGAGGATTTCTGAGCTCTGCGATTTGGGGGTTCCCGTTAGTTGATGAGCTGTGAGATGCATTTGCCAGGAATGGTGGGAGATGGTGTGATGGCCCGACGGCTCATTTTCTTCAGAATTTAGAAAAATGAGCGAAAGAAAAATGCACACTTGATTGTGCCTGGATCCAGAAAGAAATGAAATGAGACATCACGTCGCGAGTGGAGAACAGGGCAGAGGTCTGTTCAGGTCCGTGGGGACCTTCATTTTCTTAATAGAGATTTCTTTTAAATACTTAATCCTAGAGTGAGGATGACTGTTCTTGTTCCGTTTCAAACTCCATCAGATTCCAAAGCAATAAGGGCACCTCCATCAGGTTAGCAAAAATGCAAGAAATAAAAGATAACAGGAGGAGGGGAATGGTTTGAGGTTTTACAAAAGAAAAGAAGGCAGAAGTTTAATCTCCAGAGCAGGGTCTAAAAATAAACCCCCCAAAAATCAGTGAGAAATAAAATTGATGGTTAAGCAAAAACAAGAATACATTCTTAAAGAACAAAAAGATTTTGCACAGCAATCATCTACTCAACTTACGGGACCGTTTCCAGATGAGTCAATGGAACGACCCAAATTGAGCTCCTGCCAAGGACTGCTGGCCCCTTACCTGGCCACGTGTCTGTCAGCGGCCCCATCCGTGCCAGGACCTCCTGCCTGTGACCCTCCAAGACACAAGGGAGCCCAGAGCCCTAGGGCTCATTTTAAAGGAAGCCAATCCACTTCCTGTCAACTAGTTAACAGAGTCAACTACGTGCAAAGCACAGGCTTTGAGGGATCCACACGGTGAGCGAGAAATAAACAAATCCATACCCTGAGAAAAATGGAGGCAGGTCCCCATAAAACTGTAAATCTCTCCCACAGAGATAGACAAAGTTCTGTGCTTTTTTTTTTTTTTTTAAGATTTATTTATTTATTTATACAAGCACTGGGTACAGTCAGAAGCACGGGAGGGTGAGAGAATTCACCAGAGCCAGAGCGGGGGAGCAGAGCAGGCAGAGGGACCGAAGTACACTGCTGAGGGGAGCAGCGGGCGGCAGGAGAGGTCAGCCCGCCATGTGGGACCCTTGCCCGGCGGCTGACTATCAAACTGGCGCTGCAGAGACTGCAGACAGCTTCGCATCCCAGCGCTCAACCACTGCGCCACCAGGGAGGCCCCGTGCTTTTTTTTTTAAAGATTTATTTATTTATGCACACAAGAACTGGGGTACAGGCCAGAGGTGCGGGGGATAAGAGGATTCACCAGGGACAGAGCAGGGAACAGAACAGGCAGACTGGCCAAAGTACTCTGCTGAGGGGAGCAGCAGGAGACAGGAGAGGTCTGCTGCGCCATGTGGGTTGCTCCCTGGCGGGGATTGAACTCGTGCTGCAGAGGCCGTGGACAGTTTCACAGTGCTGTGCTTAACCCCTTGCCCCACCAGGGAGGCCCAGCATTGTGCTTTTTTTTTTTTTCTCAAAAAAAAAAAAAAAAGTATTTTCAATCATAAAAACAATATACATAGAAATTAGAAAGATAGAATGAAAAGAAACTTTACGAACCACAGTTAGGGATAATCACTGTCCCCTTTGTGACCTATTTCCTTCCAACTCTGTGTCTACATCAAAACATGTACATGCCTGACCCTGGAGGAAATCACGCAGCGTGAAATAATTTGGGCAGAGAAAGACAAACACCGCATGGTCTCGCGGACATGTGGAATCTGGAAAACAAAACAAACAAAACAGAAAACTCGTAGATGTGGAGAACAGATTGGTGGTGGTGCCAGAGGGGGCGGGGTTCAGGGGCAGGTGAAGGGAGTCAGAGGCACAAACTTTCACATGTAAGAGAAGCAAGTCCCCCTACCATGTCACCCACATCGCGGTGACTAGAGAGAATAATATGGCGTCACATATTTGAGAGTTGCCAAGAGAAGAAACCTTACAAGTTCCCATCACAAGAAAAAAAGAAGTTTATGACTTTGTGTGGTATTGGATAGGGACCAGACTGATCATGGGGTTCACTTCCCCGTGTATAGAAATATCAGATGAGGGCCTCCCTGGAGGCGCAAGGGGTTAAGAACCGCACTATGAAGCAATCCGCAGCCTCTGCAGCACGAGTTCAATTCCCGGCCGGCCAGGGAGCTACCCACATGGTACAGCAGACCTCTCCTGTCTCCCCTGCGCCCCTCAGCAATGTGTTTCAGTAGATCTGCCTGTTCTATTCCCCACTCTGTCTCTGGTGAATACACACACACACACACACACACACACACACACACACACACACCCCTGCAATGCTGGCCTGTATCCCAGCTCTTGTATGTATAAATAAATCTTTAAAAAAAAATTATGTTTATAAGTTGCCTACGTCTTCCAGCTACTGTGCCACCAGCAGGCTCCCCTGCCACTGGCGACTCTTGGAAGCACGGTCTGTGAGTGGTTGTACCTCTCACACCACACGCCCGCTCTGATCTCAGCAGCCGTGATGCTCTTGACAAAACATCTCGAGTGTGGATCCAGCCTTGACCATCGGGGAATGTACCAGTCACACAGCAACAAATCTTGTGTAGGAACCTCTGGCTGCATTTCCAATTTCTTTCTCATGATATAAATTCTTACAAGTGGGCTTAGTCAGTGTAAGGAGAAAATTCTAACATCTCCGGGTACGTATACCCAGTTGGATTTCTGAACAGCTGGATCAATTTATACTCTACAGGCACCGTGAGAGGCTCCTGCATGCTGCTTCTGGCTGGCTTTGAGGCTAGCGCTTTTCAGGACACCTGAACCATAAGTTTTTAAAGTAGAAGAGGCCCTTCCCAGCGCGCTTCATCGGGCTTTTTCCTGAAGAAAATGGGATTTGTGGCGGGGCAAAGAGTGAGGAGGATGTGGGAGTTGAAAGCGGGGACCTAGGGCTCCTTGGGAAGGAGCCGTCAGGGTGGCAGTGGGGTTAGATTCTAAGCCTGCAGGGGAGCACTCATCGGCTATAGGAGAAAGGGGTGCAGGATCCCCAGGAACGAAAGCTTGACAGGCCAGGAGGAAAGCCTTGAGTGCCAGCGTAAGTCGGTACCACGAGGTTCCTCACAGGAGGCCCTGAAGCCAGGCAGGCCTGTGGCCCCTGCGCTTCCCTCCGAAGCCTCACTCCCGGTGTGCAGGGCTGGCCCTCAGGCCCAGGAGGAGGCCACGCCACCAAGCCTGGGATGGAGGGAGACTCAGCAAGCGTCAGCATTGGCACCCATGACGCAGGGCGATGGACGTGCTGCGGCCTCCTCCACAAGCGGCAGGGGCCCTGGGGTCTGGACGGGTCTGCTCGCTGCAAGAGAGTCCTTGCACCAAGCACACAGGACACGCGGCCCGTCCCCCAGAATGGCCGTGATGGCCCCTCTGGTTTACCTCACCCAACAAAGACATAAGAAGCCCCTAATGAGCAGGACCCTGTTCCTGGACATCTGAGGACATGGAGGTGGCCTTTGTCCCCAGGACCCTACGGAGAGACGATGCCTCTGTCTGCTTCCATGTCCTTCCACCATGGGCTCGAGACAGGACAGGCAGGAGTGGAGAGTTGGGGAGAGGGGTTGACGCCACTAGCCACGGTCAGAAAGAGCTGTCCATGGAGGAGGACCTTGCTGGTCAGCTGCG
Source organism: Talpa occidentalis (assembly GCF_014898055.3). Taxonomy (NCBI): domain Eukaryota; kingdom Metazoa; phylum Chordata; class Mammalia; order Eulipotyphla; family Talpidae; genus Talpa; species Talpa occidentalis. The sequence continues at coordinate 16,122 of NW_023601041.1, read as the reverse complement.
GGGCTGGCCCAAGGCCCACGGCTGGGGCTGGACCCCACGTTAACGAGGTCCCAGGTGACATCATTGGGCAAAGACCCTGTGCTTTGCCCCTGAGGCCAGGTCTTCTCTTAAAGGAAGAGGCGGCACCTACTGAGTACGTCGTGGTTCCATCATTCTCGTGACAGCGACTTTTCACCCCACTTCACAGGTGAGGGAGCCAAGGTCCAAGTCAACGTGGGTAAAATCAGGCCCCCGCGATGTCTCTCCCAGCAGGGAGGAGATGCCACGCAGACAGAGCTCTTTTCAGGCAACTTTGGGGGCGGCTCTCAGAAGTGCAGGTTTAAGGACCCCAGCAAGAGAGGACTCAGTCTCCCCGGCCCGTGACAGCAGGGAGCCCTGAGCACCCTGGCCTGATGCAGAAGGCCCTGGAAAGGTGCTTTGGTCCTCATTGGGACGGGGTGGAGGGTATAGAGTCACCCCCACGGCAACTGGCAAGGAGGGGAATGAAGTACCAGCCCTTTCTCTGTGCCCTGTCTCTGGTCAGTGCTGCCCATAGGCCGAGGGTCACCGGAAGCCAGACGGGGAGGGCGCTTGTGGCTGTGGAGCACAGACCAGCCTCAGGGGCTCGGAGCTGGGCAGAGAGCCTGGAGGGCCCAGCACCATCCTGCAGCCAGCAGGCCGCAGATCCCCCACCACCACCCGCGCCATCCTGATATCTCAGGAGAGGCTGTGCTTGGGACTGGTTCTCAGCATCCATTGATCCTTTGATTGAGTGAATGAATGGTGTGTGTGTGTGTGTGTGTGTGTGTGTGTGTGTGTGTGTAATGAACATGTACAGATACTGGGTCTGGAGTTTCACCACTGACGGCTGTGTGACCTCATCTCTCTGAGCCTCAGTTTCCTCACCTGTGAATTATAGGTAACCCCAGGCCCTCCCTTAGCTCCTGATGGAGCTGACCAGCAAGGTCCTCCTCCATGGACAGCTCTTTCTGACCGTGGCTAGTGGCGTCAGCCCCTCTCCCCAACTCTCCACTCCTGCCTGTCCTGTCTCGAGCCCGTGGTGGAAGGACATGGAAGCAGACAGAGGCATCGTCTCTCCGTAGGGTCCTGGGGACAAAGGCCACCTCCATGTCCTCAGATGTCCAGGAACAGGGTCCTGCTCATTAGGGGCTTCTTATGTCTCTGTTGGGTGAGGTAAACCAGAGGGGCCATCACGGCCATTCTGGGGGATGGGCCGCGTGTCCTGTGTGCTCGGTGCAAGGACTCTCTACAGCGAGCAGGCCCGTCCAGACCCCAGGGCCCCTGCCGCTTGTGGAGGAGGCCGCAGCACTGGCCAGGGCACGAATAAATGCTGAGAATCGTTCTTGGTGACACAACACTTCACTGATGCCGCCATTCCATTTCGGTTTGTGCTGGGGTGATCTTGCTTACCTGGTCACTGGCTGTTCTCACCTGTTACCTGAGGGAGGTGGGGGAGGTGAAGAGGGACAAGTAGGGGGACTCTCCCATCCTCGTCCAGGCCGGCGACCCCGTGCGCGCGCTGCCAGTGTGAAGAGCCCCCTCTGTCTTCATTAGTCACGAGCGTGGCATCAAGCAATAAGTTAATTTCTAACTGTGGCACTTGATAAATTTTCCATTTACCTCATTAGTTTTTACAGCCTGCAATATTGGTGAGAACACTTCCAATTAACCATATGGGAAGCTTCAGTATGGAATCACAACAATTTTTAAAAATGTGTTATTTAACCAAATAAGAATCACAGCCCTGAGAAATAAATGTGCTTGAACCAGCCCTTGAGTCCTGGGGAGAGGAGCTTCGGGCGGCCTCACCGGGACCCCTGAGCCCGGGGTGGAGCACTTCCCCCATCCCCTCAGGAGCTCTGGGGAGGAGCCTGCAGGGAGGAGCCAGGGGCCAGGGAACCTCGACCCCTGGCCAGTGACAGTATACGCTCCTCCTTGGTTTAACTATCGAGCATTTGTCGGGGAGACTGGCCAGGGCCTGTATCAGAGCAGAGGACCCCGGGAAGACAAGGCCACGTGCACATGCAGGCCGCTCTGTGTATCGGGTTCCCTTTCTGCCTTCGCAGATAGTGCGTCTTTCACAGAAGCTCTGTGGCCACCCTCATGGAGCACGTCTGCCGACCCCTGCTTTCCAACAGCCTGTGCTCACTTCGTGTCTGGGGTCACAAGTTTTAGCAATAAAGAATTCTTGATTGGGCCTCCCCGGTGGCGCAGCGGTTGAGCGCTGGCTTGCGAAGCTGCCCGCAGCCTCCGCAGCGCCGGTTCGATCCCCGGCTGCTCCCCGGCCACCGGAGGAGGGTCCCACATGGCGCGCAGACCTCTCCTGCCGCCCGCTGCTCCCCTCAGCAGTGTACTTCGGTCCTTCTGCCTGCTCTGCTCCCCACTCTGGCTCTGGTGAATTCTCTCACCCTCCCGCGCTTCTGACTGTACCCGGTGCTTGTATAAATAAATAAATAAATAAATATATTTTAAAAAAAAAGGAATTCTTGATTAAGGTGCAGACGTTGTTTCATTTAAGACAATGCTCTTGACCTATGATGTGAGATGGGCTCTTCAAACAAGCGGTGGTAGCCGCTGAGTGAGTCACCAGCCACGTCCACTGCAGGCGCCTGGAGTGCGAGCTCGTGAAGCCAAGTCTCTCTGGGCCTCCGTTTCCTCATCTGAAAAGGGGAGGGAGGCTTTTGGGGAGATTAGCAGTTAATGCATTTACCAGAGTTGTTGGATTTCAAGAAGGTGCCTTAGGGGTCATTGCGGGGCTACCGTGGGGGGCAGGAAAGTGGGGTCTGAGCCACTGGGACCCAACTCCAACTTCAACAAGAACAGCTTCTTTTGATCTTTGTGGAAAGGATTCTGCTGGAATGGCAGATTTCTTAATGTCCCTTGCAGCTCTCTCAAGGACCAGGACCCAAAGTTATAGCTCAATTTATAAAGACGAGGACATACCAGGATGGTTTTCTTGCTAAGAATGATCCACGAGCTTGGGGGTTTCATAATCAGCTCTGGAGATGGATTAAGCTCCTTGGCTCTTTGCCAACTATTAACCCATCTTCGCAAGGCTGTGGGGCCTGTGCCTTGGCAGAAGGCAGTCGCCCTGAAATAGTCTTGACTCCCTCTGTTCTCTTCAATTACGGCAAGGCAAGCCCCTACATACATACAATCATCTTAAACTATTTATCTTGCCCAGAGGAATCGATCTTTGCAGGTCTTTCTCAGCGGCCTGGACACTGACGAATCACCTCAGAGATGGCCTCAGAAAGGAAAGTCGTGGCTCCTAATAGATGGCTCTTCTCTTATTACCCACCGCCCCCCCCCCACCCACCCAGGGTCTTCTCCATCTGGATCCTTCCTTACTGCCCCTGGTGGATTTAACTCTGCAAGCGCTGGGATGGCACCCACTTGATTCCTGTCCCCAGAGGCCTCCTGTGGATGGAAGGCTGAATGCACAGACGGGGAAGCCTGGGGAGAGCTCTGGGCCTCTGCTCAGGCTCTGTTCTCCCCAGAGAATAGTCAACCCCACCTGACAAGCGTCTCCAAGAAATTGGCATTGAACGTCTGCAGTGACCCGCACAGTCAGCAAACCAGGGCAGCCCCCCATCCCCATTCGTGTGGGCCTCACACACTCTCTTCCTTGACCTGTGGGCTCCTCCAGGCTGCCCAGGCCTGTTAGCACCTCACACTGCCTGTATAGGCAACACAATGCTGGCAACATCAGCCCTACTTTACAGATGAGACGGAAGGGTTAAATGTCCCACCCAGGGTCACGCAGGCAATAAAGGCCAAGGTCAATGTTTGAAGCCAGTTCTGGTGATTCGAGCTGAATCCTCCCTCAAGGACAGACCCTGTCACATGAGCCACTCAGCCACACACACCCCTGCCCCTCCCACTCTCCAAGGCTCTGGGCCACCTCTGTGGATCCCGCAGACACCAAACAGGGGGGCCTCGTGTGCCAGCCAGGATTTGCTGGGTTATGCACCAGCTTTTCTTTTTCTAGAACCCATGGAGGGTAGGACACAGTCTGCCGTAGTCCACTGTGGCTGCCAGAGTAGGCGCCATCACCCGGGTGGCTAATAAGCAACACAACTGATTTCTGTTCTGAAGGCTGGAAGCCCAAGATCAAGGTGCCAGCATGGCCTGGTTCTGGAAGCCCTGCCTCTGGGCTGCAGACGGACGCTTCTTGATGCACCCTCACAAAAAAAAACAGTAAAACAGGTTCTCTTCTTCTAAGGGCACTAATCCCACTTAAGGGGGCTCCACCCTCATCACCCAATCACCTCCCAAAGGCCCCACCTTCTGGTAGCACATTGGTGATTTCGACATATGAATGGGGGGGGGGCCAGGACACAAACATTCAATCGCATTATGAAACATCCAAATATTAGGAGTAAAATAATACCATCAAGTCCCATGAAACCTTCACCCCAAAGTGCCTACTGGCATTGTATAATGCAGATCCATCCAGAATATTCGTACATATTATGAATCGATGCATATAAAAATAACACATGAAGAAATTTTATTTGAGGTTTTTTATCTGCTGTGATTTCATTAATTTAAGTGATATACCATATCAATTCTTCTGCAACTTGCTGTACAGAGTGCTCCAAATCAGGATGTACATATTGGCCTCATTTGTTTTTTCTGCAACTCTGTTGTCTGATACTTAGTATGGATACATGGCGGCTGTTTAACTAGCTCCTTATTGATGGACGTACGGGTTTTCCCCAACATCTCACTATTAATAACAAGAAGGCAATGGGGATCCTCATCCCAGCTTCTTGCATGCAAATGATTATTTCTCTGGAGGAAAAACGTATTTCTGTAGGAAAAAAAAAATCATGAACTAAGCTAAAGAGAAGTCAACTGCAAGAAAATATTTGCAACATATTAATAATGAAATTATATCAAGAAATGCTTCAACTTAATAATGGAGACAACCCATAGAAAAATGGGTGAAATACAAATGAGCAATCTGTAGGAGAAACACCAACAGCCAAATGCAGAAGAAAATTGCTGTATCTCATTAGTCATCAGGAAAAAAGCAAATGAAGGTGACGATAATAAGCTATGTTTTTTACTTGCTGGACTGACCCCAATTTTTAACCAACTAATGTCAGTGATTGGCAAGAGTTTGGGGGGAGGGCACCGTCACACACTGTCACTTTCAGATAAGTTGACTCAGCAGCCAAGCAAGTTCTCTTCCCAAGTTTACTGTACAGAACAACAGTGCAGGTGCTTCGTCCTGTTCTGGTCACACACACCAGGTTGTGTTCAGGTTCAGTCAGAACCAGAGGGACCTGGAACTGAGCAGGCAGGAGCTGCACACCTGGTGGGACAGGCCTGGTTGACCAGGATCTCTGGCACCACCTCTGTCCCTGGCAGCAGAGGCCCAGCCAGTCCTCTACCCCAGTGTTCTACCCTGAAGCCTCTGAGCTGCAGCTCATTGTTTCCAGTGGGGAGTCATGACAGTAGGAGCGAGAGGGGTATTATTTGGGGTGGGCTAGATGGGCCTGAAGAACCCACACACTTGATGGTCATTTTCTCACAATCTGTTGTTCACCCAAAAGATCTTATTATCAAATTGAAGCCTTTTTTTTAATATAATGGGGTTATAAATACTTGGCCGTATATGTAGTAAGTATTTCCTCTGGTCGAGTAGCCAGTAGCATGCTCCGTTTGCCCCCACCCCCTCCAGATCTGCAATCCCCCTCAGCTGATGCACGTCCCAGGCAGCCCGCCCCCGCCCCCCACCAGGCACAGATGGCTCAACTTACCGCCCTACCTGGTGCCCAGAGACTCTGCCCCCTTACGAAGGACTTAGGCCCAAAGGGCACGGGGCTCAGCAGGCATCGCCACCAGACCCTTTCCCGGAGGCCCTCAATGCTACCCTCGCCAAATCAGTGGTGGGAGGCAGTGCAGCTGGGGCCCAGCCAGAGTCTCCAACACCATGTTCGAGACTCTGCGCCAGACTTCAGGAAAGCCACTTAGGGGCCTGAAATAGATCTGTGACTGTGGCTTGGGGAGCACCAGAGTCTACATAACCTCCCAGGTCTGACCGATAGGACAGCCAGCTTAGGCCCCAAGGCCCCTCACGCGAGTGGAATGACAACCTCAAAAGTCAAACCCAAATAAACAACTTGGGATCAACCCGAAGCTTTACAGGCTGAAGCTTCAGCAACCTGAGGATGTTGGGGTGCAGAATGGAGAGACATAGGAGCCTCGGAAACGCCTTCCCTGGGTTCCTCTCCCCTCCCCCACCCGTCAGCCTACCCCCTCCTTGGCCAGGCAGCCAGAAATCTGGGTTTCAGAGGCATCCTCACTGCCAATATTAGGTTCCCTGTAAAAATACAGAGATTTGAAATATCCCTGCAAATATCTCCTATTTTTAATAACATGGTATCAATTTGCAAACAGAGTAATGATCTCTGTTACTTTTCAGGAAATTATGTTTAATATACTTTACCAGAGCGAAGGAAGAACAATTTAATTGAAAGAGCTGCTATGAACCATATTTAACCTCAGATGTACTAAATGGAGTGTCTCCGAGATAAGTTATGGTTTTTAATTTAACGTAAACTATTCTGTGCATAAGCACTGTGTTTTTGCCCTTATAATAACGACTGCTTTTGGGTTTATGAACGATTTCTGCATCATCTTGCCTCCCATGAGCACTCCTCGCGAGCGCGAAACCCGCTAGTCCCTAGAGGCCAGCCCGACGCCACAGTCTGGGGACAGCTGTGCTTCCTACGGGCGGCGTCTTCCCAGAGACCATCCCCCCGTTTTTTGAGAAACACCCGTATTTCACGGCCCGGCTGCTCCCGTGCTGGCTGGCTTTTCCAACTCCCTGATTAATGGATCCCGGCCACCGCACCAGCACTTTATATGAAGTTTCGTGCTCACCAAGATTAATTACAGAATGAAAAATATTGAAACTTTATTATTCATATAATTCATCGCTGGGGCTAGTCCCAGGAAAACGAAGTAAGTAGCTGAAGTTCATCATCTGACAGTAATCGAAGGGAAAGAAGATGGAGGGGGCAGGTGCAGCATCTCCCAGCCTGACCTCCTGGTTGCTGGGCAATGAGGGAGCCACAGAACAGGTGCCCTGATCCAGCCCATTGCCCGGATTATCTCCATGCTTCCCACACAGTCTTGGGTGAGTCCCTAGGCAGCCCATCCCCAGGGCTTTTATTTTATTCATATCCCTGCTCTCGTTTATTTATGTGTGCTTGTCTGAGTGGACATCTATTGGGCTCTTTGTTTTGCCAGAGGCATCCATGCCCCATTATTTGGGCAAGACTGCCGATTTCCCTTCAAGAAGCTCTCTGCTCGGAGCTTCAGGTGGGGATCCTCAAGGGAGTGCATGTGAGCAGGTGTCAGCCAAGGAGACTACTGCAATTCTCTGGCCACAGTGATTGGTTTAGAACAGGGCAGTGACTTATCAGGGCCAATGCCATGCGGCAAGTCTTTTCCCGGGAAGGTAGAGTAAGAGCTGAGTTTGTCTTTCCAGTGGTGAAAGTTCAGAGCATGGAAGGCCGGAGCTACAGGAGCTATCATGCTGGAACAAGGAGGACAGCCTAGAACCATGGAGGAAGCACAAGGGTGAGATGGGAGAGACTGAGTCCCGGTGATGTCATTGGGCCCTGGATCAAGCCATACCTGAAGCTAGACCTACATCAGAACACTGGACTCTTTAGTTCTGTGAGTCATACGGTCTGTCTCGTTTAAGCCAATGTGAGTGAAGTTTCCTCTCAGGGACCTTGAATGTTTTTTTTTAATAAGATTTATTTTTATTTATTTATGCATACAAGAGCTGGCCAGAGGTGTGGAGGGTGAGAGGATTCACCAGAGACAGTGGGGAGCAGAACAGGCAGATTGACCGAAGCACACAGCTGAGGGGAGCAGCGAGAGAGATAGGAGAGGTCTGCCTCACCATGTGAGTTTCTCCCTGACTGGCCGGGGATCAAACTCGTGCTGCAGAGGCTGCGGAGTGTTTCCTAGTGTAGTGCTTAACCCCTTGCGCCACCAGGGAGGCCACAGGGACCTTGAATCTTGAGAGAAATCACAAGAGGACAAAAATGTCAGCCAGAGACTTTCATTCCAGTGGCTTCATGACAGGACTGTGGGTAAATTCCTACCCCCTGAGTCCTAGAACTGACCTATTACTATTACAGTGTCTGTTCCCAGGCTCCAAGGCTCCTTTGCTGCTGCCTCAGGCAGCAGGGCCCCCAGGGCCTAGGTCACCTGGCCCTTCTGCAGACCTGGGTCTGTCTGCATCATTATAGACAGAGCTCCAAAGTCATGTTGCAAAATGTTATCGATGCTACCAATTTTCAAAACACTGTAAATTGTGACTAGATATATACATATGTAATAAAATTACTAAAATGGAATGGGAAAGAACACACCAAATTTGCGTTACTGGTCACCTCAGAGGAGTCTCTGTGAGGAGAGGGAGCAGGGAGGTGCTTCTCTGAATGTTTGTTCTAAGAAAACATAAAATCAGATGACAGTCCTCCCAGTTCTGGGGAGCAGGGAGTGGCTGGCTGAGATCCTAGCTGGGCCCCTGGGGGGATGGTTGCAGGAACGCAGAGGGAGACTCCAACCCCCAGCAGTTCACAGCAGAGACAGTCAGGCCAGCGCAAAGCAGGAGGCAGAGATCACCCAAGGGATCACCCAAGGGTGGGGATCACCCAAGGGTGCAGAGAAAGCAGAAAGAGATGAGCACTTGGGACAGGTGGGCGTGGCCGGGACACTCAGACCTGCTCTTGGGAGGCATGGCCTGCGCCCAGGGGGTCTGGACCTGCAGATGAGCTTGCAGAATCTCGTGAATGCTTGGAAGCACACTCATTCCTCTCGTGTTTTTATTTTCACACTGCACATTTTTAAAAATAAAAACCAAGGAAAGCTCAAAAAAATGAAAAATACACCAAAAAGACAAAGAAAATGACCATAGTCCCAGAACACAGATAAAAATAACCACTTTGCATATTTCACCGAGACTCCGCCTGCCTTGGCTCCAGGGGTGGATTTTTCTCCCTGGACAGGAAGCAGCACAGAGAACCTTTTAAACCATGTGGGTGGGTTCCCTTTTGTGCTGTGGTTTCTCTGTTGGAAAAGGTCTGTGGCCTGGGAGGACGCAAAAGCAGCCATGGCCAGCCAGGATGGACGCTGCTGGCATGCCAGCCACAGGGGTGGCCGAGGTGAGTTCTCCTTTTATACAAGTGGAAACTGAGGCCCGGGAGATGAAGTGGTCTAAGGTGACATGGCTGAGGTTGGCACCCTTGTCCCGTATACATGGTATGCGGGACTTTGGGGAAGCAGTCTGGGGTCGCCCCACAGTGCTGCCTCTCATGGAAACAGACACCCTCTCATGGGGTGGCCTGAGCACCCCCCACCCCAGCAACACAGCTGGGAGGCTGGTGGACATATGAGCCCCTCCGGGCGGCCCAGAGAGGAGTGGGGTCTGCCCAGGTCACGCTGTTGAAGGGGCAGGCGTGGCCGCCTTGAGCCCCCACCCTGGCCTCGCCTGACTCAGGAGACCCAAGGCCACCGACTCTGTGGCTGGCCCTCTCGCTCTCTGCTGACTCAGTGGGCCCTTTACTGCGGCTTGAGGAATTTCCCACACTGAGCTGAGCAGCCAGAAATCCCTTTCACAAGTGCCCTGGCGGGCGTTCTCACAAAAGGTACCCAGGTCTCTGGTGCGGCTGTCCTGGGCCAGCAGCTCATCTGAGCGAGGCCCTGTGCATCCAAGCAAGGAAAGAAACGTAATAAATAAAGAATAACAAATTGCACCTGAAATGTCTCACTTGGGGGCACAATTAGCCTGTGGCACCTCTGGAAAGAGCTGCCAATGACTAATTGTGGCCTGAAGGAGGCATCTCTAAGTACAATTAATTGTGTGCAAAATTGAACCCACAAATACTTGGGAACATAACAATTATTCCCACAAGAAGGGTTTGTTCAAAATCAGGCCCTAATTTTTTTTTGTGAGAGCCCTGTGGTGGGTTCCCCAGTGCGATCCAGATGTGCTGAGGCCTCGGTGGGGGGGCCGCCCCTCTTCCAACACAGGGTCACCAGCTAAGAGGCTGTGCTGGGGCAGCAGCGGGGCCCGCACCGCCAGAACCAGCACCAGCATCGCAAGCGGCCGAGTAGTTAACAACAGGAGCGGAAGAGCAGAAGCAGAAGCCAAGAGTTAAGCGCAAAATGTCCTTTGCTTCTTTCCAGCTTCTTGGTCAAGGTCAAAGTCAGCCCGATAGGTGGAATGGCCGTGGTGTTCTGGTGCTGTCCTCACCTCCAGGATTGCACCCGCCAGACTGGTCTCGGCGGGTCTCTCGGAGAAGCTCATGTCGGAGAGCAGGATGGGGGGGCGGGGGCTGGGGTTGGAGCAACCTGAGCCATGTACCCCCTTCCTGGAAGCTGCAGGTCAACTCTGCATCTTAGAGTCCACCCTGGCTCCTCAGGCTTTGTCCAAGGAACAAAGGAGCTCAAAGTTCCCATCACCTCCTCCCACACCTCGCTCTCTCGCACCAGTCCCCTCCACTTATCCTCCCGTCGCCTCGTGTTGTCCCATCACAGTCACCCTCGACCTGATGTCCCTCCCTGTGTGCACGCGCATACATGCATCACACCTGCACAAGGCATGCAACACATGCGTCCAGGTGTGTCCACGCACGCATGGAAACACACATCTATGCACTTGTATGCACACAATGCCACACACACACCTGCCTACCCCCTCACACACACAAAGGAATACGCAGGGGGACACGTACAAACACACACACCTGTCTTGAAGTACACCTACATGATGTCCCGACTCACAGGGCTTCGACTTCTATTTTTTCAACTTTACGATGGCACAAACGCAAAACATACTCAGAAGGAACTGCACTTCGGATCGTAAATACTGGTCTTTCCCTGGGCTAGAGACGAGCAGCTCGATGCTGTCCCGTGATGCTTCACTGTGCAGCTCCCAGCCAACCACACGAACCCCAGGAAAATAGCAGCTACGCTACAGGTTCTTTTTCACTTTCAGCACAGTTTTAATATGTTCCATGAGTCCTTCAACACTGGATCTAAAGGAGGCTTTGCATGAGATGATTTTGCCCACCTGTGACCCAGGTAGGTGTTCAGAGCACATTCAAGGCCGGCAGGCTAAGCTACAATGGTCCATAGATCATGTGTCTTCAGTGCATTTCAACTACGGTATTTTCAAATTATGATGGGGCTTATCAGGTCATACCCTGTTTATAAGATCTGTACGCACACATGTACAAATGCATGTATGACACTCACGCAGGTTTACCCTGCACCTCCAGCTGCTCCCCGCAGCCCGGCGCGAGGGAGGGGTGGCCACAAGAGCAGTTCTACCAAGCTTTCTCCTGGGTGTTTTCATGTCAGTTCTGGAAGGCGAACCCCCTTTGAAGGCACAAACATTTTGTGCCCTGGATCTCGGGTTAAAGAGGTTTGAGTTCACTTATTAGATTTTCTCTGATGGTCTCGCAAAATGCTGCCCCATTGTCTCCCGCTGCTAGTGTGAGGCCCCGGGGCTGCCAACCCTCAGCGAGGCCCTGGAAAGTAACCGCAGAGCAGAACCATCTGCCATGTTTCTTGCTTTGCAGCTTGGGGCGCCGGGTAATCTTTGCTGGAGCCTGGGTATGGGTTCAAGGGCAACATGAGGCCAGCCTGCTCAAACGCCACGTACTCCGTGACATTCCGCTCTCCGCCAGCATGGGGGATCTCAGACCTTCGAGATGTCAGGCCCTGGCCCAGATGCTCCGGCATCAGAGATGGGTAAGACAGAATCTTTCTCCAGAGGCTTCCAGGCTTGAGGGACATAGAAGTTCACAAATCAAACCCAGCCTTCTAGACCTTCAAGTGACAGAGGGTGGGAGCACTGCTCCAGGCCTCACAGGCCCCCAGAAATCCTTCCCGCTTAATGCTTTGGGGTTATGTGGACACTGGGAGGGCAGGACACGCCGGCCCCAAGTATCAGTGACCTGGTTATGCCAAGTCCCTGCAGCCATGGACATGGCCCACGCTCTCCCTGGTCTCTTGCCTGAGCTCTTCCCTCTTGCAGGGGCCGCCACAGGTATGTGACCGCCCCGGGCCAGCGCACCTCCCTGTGTGATCATCAACTTCACAGTCTCGGTCTGTGTCGGAAGCCCTGCCCGGCAGGAGGCTTTCTCTTCCCAGGGCCACTAGTCGTGTTGGTCGTTAGAGTCTGTTCCGTGGCAGGTGCTCTTCATATTAACTCTCTTTTAGGTCACGGCCCTGAGAAGGCATCTGCTGGGCTGGGCTGGAAAGAATGACCGCAGTGACACTTGGCTTTCACATCATGCTTTTTTTAATTATACCAGTAAGGTGTACATTTTTATACAGACAAAGCATAAAAGTACATAAAACAGATAACGAAAAGTTGACTCTCAGCTTGCGCCATCTCCTCTCCCAGAGTGGGACAGGATCCTTTGAGGAATCCATTTTTCTTCTTTTAAAAAATTGCTTATTTTTGATCACAAAAGTGGTGTGTGTTTCTCTGAGGGAATAGAGACAGACACACAGAAATACACAAAAGTCAGCTCTCATCTCGATGGCCAGAGAAGAGCCTTGGCCACATTTTTATGTGTGCTTTCCAGTCTTTATTCTATATATGTATGTAAGAACTATTGCAAAATTAGGACCACACTATAAATCTAAGTTCTACTGTATCCTTTTAACCTACGGTATTTTTCTAATGCCATTAAATATTGTTTTATGGCAAAACTCTTGTCGGCTACAGAATATTCCATTGAATGACGTGTGATCCGTGATCTGGTTACCCTATTGATGAATCTTTAGATTGTGTCTTTTTTCGTTTGCTTTTCACAGTTGTCTGTCACATGTATGCAAACCTCCCTCAGAGGTTCTCGGGACACGTTTCCAGAAACGGAACCCCTCTGACAAAGGGTAATAACATTTTAAGACTTTAAAAATTTTTGCATTATTTTTAATTGTACCAACTCACGTGTACCATTTAATTTTCAATGACTGAGACGTAGCATCTTAAACATTTTAAAGTATACAGCTCCATAGTGAAGTAAATGCACATTGTTTTGCAACAGATCCTAGAAATTCTTCAGATCCAAAGATGAAAACTCTATCCCCATTAAACACTAACTTCCCCTCTCTCCCCTCCTCAGGCCTTGCCTACCCCCTTTCTACTGAGCGTTGCTATGGTTTTGACTACTTGAGTAGCTCTTGTGAGTGGAATCATATAGTCGTGTCCTTTCGTGACTGATTTATTTCACTTTAGCATGATGTCCTCAAGGATCATCCACGTGGTAGCAGGTGTCAGACTGCCCTTCCTTTTCAAGGCTGTATAATATTCCATTGCATGTATAGACCACATTTTGTTTATCCAGTCATCCATCAATGGACATGGGAGTTATCACCCCCTCTTGCCTATTGTGAATAATGCTGCAATGAACATGGGTGTGCAAATAGCTCTTCAAGGTGTTCATTGAAATTCTTTGGTGTATCTATCCGGAAGTGCAAATGCTGGGTTCTGGTTGAAGGAAACTCCATCCCATTTCTCGTGGCTGTGCCGTCTTACTTTCCCACTCACCATGCACCAAGACTCAAGTTCTCCGCATCCTCAACAACACTCATTTTTTTGTTCTCTCAACAATGGCCATCTTAGTGGGTGTGAGGTGACACCTCATTGTGGCTTTGACTGGCGTTGTTCTGATGCTTAGTGACGTTCGTTCTTTATAGGCATGTTGGCCATATTTTTTTCTACATACTGCCAAGTCTTTCTTCAGAAATGTCGGGCCAGTTGAAACTCCACAAGCAACGTGAGGACAATTCTTACTTAAAGCCAACACGGCAGGCCCCGCCAGCTTTCAACTTTCCCTCAAATAACGTAAGTGAAATGTTAAGCCAGCCATTTCGCTCGCCTTGTGTTGGGAGTGACCGAGTGCTATCTTTGAAAACAAAATTTCCTTGAGCAGGGCCAGGCTGACCTCGATTTTCTCCTCCACCAGTAACTCTGGGACCCAGTCGGCTTTGTGGGGCTTTCAGCCCCCAGTTGCAGTTCTAAATAGTCCACTGCTCCTGAGTTTTATCATTGAGATTTAAATGGCCGTTGGATTGGGGGCATTTTGAGCATTCACTTCAAAGATTGCTCCAGAAAGAAGCCCTCCGGTTTGAGTGACAAGCTTAAGAAAATCTCGCCTTGTTATTCTTGGGCCTCCACTATGGGGCCCATTGTCTTATCCAGGTCTCCTGCCAACTCTTCCATAATACAGTAAAAATCAAAGCCTGAAGTAATGGGAGGTTATTTGCAAATGGTATTCTTTTTTTTTTTTTTAAATAGAGCAGTTCCTTGTTAATAAATGAAATTTATTGGGAACTCTTTTGAGAATCCTCCCGAGTAGGCAGAAGCCGGGCAGTCTGTTCCCAGCCACCAGTGGTGACAACATGAAAGCAAGAAAACGGCTCTCTGCGGGCTGGGAACGCTCCTCCCAAGGAGCCTCTTTTCCAAATTGGGGTTTTGCGCATTTCCCAAGTGTATCTTCATGTGAACTTGAAAGTTCCGACCATTCTCAGTCTGGTCATCGCGGAGTCCCAGCCTTGTTCCCCACAGCCAAGGAGCCCCCTCGCTCCCAGCTGCGGCCCCCGAGGAGGGGCATTTGCTCAAGCAGCGGGGCTGGAGGGCGCCAGGCCCCCCGGGCTCCTAAAGCCACTTGAGGACTTGGCACCAGGCAAGGGCTGTAAGGGAGACCCCCGCCCGCCCCAAGTTTCATGGCATCAGCAAAACTGTTGTGTCTTTCTTACTTTTTTAATTGTACTATTTCTTTCATTGAGGTGGCGTTGGTTGACAACACTGTATATGATTTAGGGACGCGGGGTCACACCCCTTCAGATGGATGTTTCCATACCACCCCGCCATCTGAGAGCCCCCAACGAGCTCCCCCTTGGTCCACTGGGACCCCCCACCTTCCCACTCTGGTACTTCAGTTCTGCAGTCAGATTTCAAGGGCTCGTTTTGGTTTGGTTTTGTCTGTTTTTTTGTTTTGCTTTTCTATGTTCCACGTATGAACAGAATCATGAGGCATTTGTCTTTCCCCGTCTGACTCATTCTGCCCAGCCTTCCCCTCCAGCTCCATCCACGTGGTTGCAAACAGCAAGATTCCATCTTTTTTTTAACAGCTGAGTAGTATTCCGTTGTGTCTACACCACTACATCATCTAACCCACTCACCTGCCAATGGGCACTCCTTGTCCTGGTAACCTGGCCATCGTGCATAGCCCTGCCATGAGCATAGGGGTGCAGAGATTTCTTTAAATTAGTTTCTTCTGTTTCTTTCTGTCCCGACTCATCATGGAAAAGTACATGAACCATATTATGGAAACTGACTGTACAAGGACGTTGAGTACAGTCTGGGTCCAAACAGAAAACAAAGGCACACCCCAATATTAAGGAGGGTTTATTTCTTAAAAACGTGGGGCAGAGAAATGCCACAAGATGGTGCAGCCACGGGGGAGAGCAACTGCAGAATGGGCACCACGCGCAGCCCGAGGCCAGGAAAGGGAGAAGGTACCAGAAGCAGAACAAGGGGTGCACAGAGTCAGGCAAGAACGTAGCACCTATTGGTGCTGCGGCATGGGTGAGCCCTGAGGCCTAGCAGGAGGACACGTGTGTGGATCCTTTCAAAGGAAACATCCAGCAGACACCACCATGGACCCAGGAGATAGATTGGTGGCTGCCGAGGGCGGGGGACGGAGGAGCAAGGAGGGGCTGCTAATGCTCCTGAACTTCCTTTTTAGGGTGAGGAAGATGCCCTGGAATTGGTGGTGCTCACAGCAGAACTTCATGAATATAAGTCACTGAAATGGATGTTTTAAAGTGGTGAGGCAGGGCCTCCCTGGTGGCACAGGGTTTAAATCTCAGCACTATCAAGCTATTGCCAGCCACTATGGCCTGAGTTCGATCCCCGGCCAGAAAGCTGACCCACAGGGCGCAGCAGACCTCTCCTGGCTCCCCACTGCTCCCTTCAGGAGTGGGCTTCAGTAGATCCAACCGTTCTGCTCCCCACTCTGTCTCCTGGGAGTCCTATCCCCCCCGGCACCACTTGTATGCACC
>NW_023601040.1:0-23808 GCF_014898055.3 Talpa occidentalis | reverse complement strand
AAAGTCCAAAAGAATCACTGTTTTGGCTACAATGTAGTGGTAAACTGGAAAAAACTGAAAGGTAATAGGTAATTTACTAGCAACATACAGTATCTGATCACTGCAAATGGGGGAAGAAAACTTGAACATAATAGCAGCACTGAAGCCATAAAAGAAGGAACTCAGTTTAAGCCATAAAAAAATCAATTTCCGGAAGTTCTTTATATGGACTTTGTTTAAACTTTAAGAAAAAATGCCTGGCTCCCCGGTGGTGCAGCAGGTTGAGCACAGTGCTGCAAAGCCATCCACAGCCTCTGCAGTGTGGGTTCAATTCCTGGCCAGCCAGGGAGATACCCATGGTGCAGCAGACCTCTCCTGACTCGCCTGCTGCTCCCTCAGCAGTGTTTTCCATCTGTCTGTATGTTCTGCTCCCCACTCTGTCTCTGTCCTCTGAACCTCCTGTGCCTCTGGCCTCTACCCCAGTTCTTGTATAAATAAATAAATCATTTTTTTAAAAAAGAAACAAATGCTACTATCTATTTAAAATTTGCAGAGCTTTTAAAAAGATCAAATGCCTCATTTATTTTGTGCAGCTCGCAAACTTTGACCAACAATTGATAATTAGATGATCTCCAAATTATAAGATGATGCACTTGTGAATGAAGATGCAAAAGGGAATATTATTAGCTCCTCTCACTTGTTACTAAAATTATCTGATAAAATATGGGAAATGTGTAATACATAAACGGGATAAAAATGATAAAACAATAAAATAGCAATAGAAGAAAGATTAAAACTTTGAAATCTACTACCCCAAACTGCAATCAAACCATATAGCAGAGAGAAACTTAAGAACACTTTCATAAAAAGCCTTAAAATTTCACAGGGTTGGCTTTCACCTATAAAAATTAATATTGCTTTGGAATTAATTTAAAGAGATAAGAAAATTAATGACATAATTAGGAATAAGAATGAAAGGGAAAATGATGTGTTTACATATAATTATATTCTAGGAAATCAGAAACATAGCTGTAATGAATATTTGGAATAATCTATAAATAATTTACAATAACCAAGAATTGGAAGCAAACTATGTGTCCATTGTCACAGAAATAGACAATGAATATGCGGTATATAAATAAAAGATGCAAACAAGAGGATGACATAATGAAAAAAGAATTCATCAGGAAACTACAACAATTTCAATGTCATTAATGTAATAGCAGTTGTTGAAAATTCATGAAACAAACTGACATTGTTCAAAAAAAGGAATAAAACAGACATAGGTACGATTTAAATATATATATATATATATATATATTTATTTATTTATACAAGCACTGGGTACAGTCAGAGACAGGGGAGGGTGAAAGAATTCACCAGAGCCAGAGCAGAGAGTGTAACAGGCAGAGTGACGAAGTACACTGCTGAGGGGAGCAGCGGGGCGGCAGGAAGGTCTGCGTGCCATGTGGGACCCTCGCCCGGTGGCCAGGATCGAACAGGTGCTGGAGAGTCTGAGGACAGCTTCGCAACCCAGCTCTCAACCGCTGCGCCACCGGGGAGGCCAGGTATGATTCTTGCTGAAGATATTAAAATCTTCACTTAGTAATTAATACTATCAGTATTTAAATAATATTGAATAGTTATAAAACCTTGCCAACAAGTTGTCAGAATTGACATTTATACAACACTTCACACAACAACCAAAAAATATGAATCATTTTAAAATGCACACAAAATTTTTGAGAGAGACTATAATTGTAAGCATCAAGAGTATGTATGTATAGGTATATTTGTTTTAGTTGGCAAAGAACACTGAAAGTGGGTAAGATAAATATGAGGCTAAAAGAGTTGAGTGTGGGGAATTCTCATTATAATTTTTGTCATGAATTTTTCCACTAAATTAATAAAAAACAAATTTTTATATCTCTGACACCATTTCATGCAGAGTTACAGAATTGTTTTCAAATCTTTTCCCATTATACTAAACTTGATATTTCCTATTTACATTCTGAGTTACAAAATCTCTTTCAATGATCAACTTTTAATAAATTGTTTCCTTTTTCAAACTTTCATTTTATTCTAATTGATTCCAATAGTAGAATTTTGTAAGAGAAAGTAGATGCTAGATATGATTTTCAAATGTTGAGCTAAAAACATTCAACACCAGCAGTACAGGTTTTTCTATTGTATTTACACAATATTTGCAAATGTGGTTAATTAAATAGTTGCATCTTATAGTTACTAGAGTTTTTCTTCCTTTCTTTTTTTTTTAAATTGAGGTAACATTGGTTACGACACTGCATGTGGTTCAGAGAAATTTTCTCTTTCTTCTTTCTTAAAAGATGAGTAACTAGGTTTATAAAAAGTTGAACATCTACAAATTTTGTATTTTCTGTCTTCAGGTAAGCAATAGCATTAGGTATATAAGACATATTTTATAATTATATTTACTAAGTATATATATATATGCATATATATACACTACCAGTTTATTACAATAAATTTTAAAATTGAATAGAAAGTTAAATGTATGAGGTGAAATATGCTTCTTCTTTTCAAATTTATTTCATCACATTTATTTATAAAATTCTCGCAGCCTTAAATTTGATTATACTTTATTATATTTATCTTTTTTCCTAAACTTATTATGCAATTTTGATTATTGGCCATTTCTCACAAATTATTTATTAATATAAATATCTTTTCTATTTAAATATCTTGAAATGTATATTTTCCCTACCAATGATGAAAAAGTGACCCATATTAATTAGTTAAAACCTTTGAAAATGTCACAGGAAGGTATAAAATGTATGCAAATTTAAACTAACCTAAATTAAAACCTAAGTTAAAACAGTGTAGAATTGTAAAAAAAAAAGTTTGAAATAGTTTCTTTCTACACATATAAAAATAATTAAAAAATTGTGTTTGATATGAATGCGCAAAACCCATTGATTAATATTTATTGGTTTGTTGTTTCTGTGACATGACTGATGGGAATGATTCTTGGAATTTGAAGGACAAGCCACTAACAATAAATGCAGACGGGTATTGAGAAGTTACACAAGTGCTATCTAGTGATGAAATACGGCACGTACTCTAGACTGAAAAGGTCAACAGGAAACATCACAAAATTGCCTAATAAATATGTTCAGAATACTAATTGAATTTAGAATGTAATAAAGTACATTGAAATTAATAAACATATTTTAAGGTACTGTCATTGAATATCAGTGATATTCAATTATAATCTGTGACAATGCACAGGTTGAGTGAAAGAGATTGGTTATTATGCAAATAATTTGGTTTATTGAATAACTTAAGGTAAGACTGAAGAAAGGCCCAAACTAGAGAGCTAAGCTGAACAGCAGTAAAAGAGTTTCCTGTGTGGTTGCATCCAGAGCTCTCTTATTCTTGACCTCTGTGCTCACCTGCCAAAGTCTCTCATAGGAGAGTAAAAGGTATGACTGGTGTATGTATTTATTTATTTTCTTATCTTCTTTGCTAGACTCTATATTCATGCCATGGACTATTAATAATTTTTTAATTTGAATATCTATAATAGAGCTAACATCTGTTTTTCCCCAGGATATAAACTCACATTCTTCAACAGATCAGAAATTATCTTCTAAAAATCAGGTAATTATAATTTTTCATATATTCATTCAATTTTGTAACAAGTATTTGTTTAAGAATTTTGAGGGAAATGAGACTGAAGAATTGGAAGTATATATTCTAAAATAAAATTTTAATTCAATATACAGGTAGACATATGTATATTTTCTTACAAATTATATGTATATATATTGAATTTTCATGCAATCTATATATATAAAGCTACATTACTCTATGAATGGATTAGGGGAAAAGAAAATAATTGTATGGTTTACAGAGTAGAAAAAAAGGACATGAGAAAAAATTGATTAGAAAGGGAGAAGCTAGGAGGGAAATCATGTTTCTTTGATTGACCTTAAAAAAAGCTATTTTAAATATTATTTATTTAAATAAAGCAAACAAGGAATTCATAACCTAACAGGGCTAAATGATAATCTTTGCATATGATGTGTCTTTTGAGTATGGAAACATGGGTCTTTTATCTTCCAGTGAGAGAATAGCAAATACCTTGCCTGGATTCCTTTTAAATTTTCTAGAATGTTATAATGAAGAAAATGTTTTCCAAATTTCATCTGCATTAGTCTTTACTTAGTGCATACAATATTAGTTTTGAAGATAAAGTTAGCACTTATTATATTGCTTGAAAAAATCAAATAAGCAGTTATAGAAAAGAATAGTAAACCAATATAAAGGATTTCAAAATGAAACTGAATGACTTCAAATAACAGCAAGATAAGAGAAGATATTTGAAAGAATGATGACAAATAAAGAATAAAGAAAAGTAGAAGAGATTTTTTATTGAAGGATTTGTCAGTTTTAACATAGGTAATAGAATTTGATTTACAAATTGAGTAAACTAATATTATAATGAGCAAAAATAGGAGGAAAACAACTGAGAAGAAATAATTTGAATAAAACATGTAGGGCAGAGAAAAAATTGTATTGAAAAAGAAGATGTGTACAATGGAATTGTGGGAAAATGGGGGAAGGTGGAAGTAAAGGAGAGACTGAAAAGGAGGGAGGAGCAAGGGAAGGTGAGGAGGGAGCTGGATGCAGGTTGTGCAGATAAATTGATTCCATGGATATCAGCACAGAAACATCTTCAGTGGGGTTTGTACTAATCAGTTGAATGACTTGTTTATAACATATAAAATAGAAGATGTATAATTTTTATAAAATTTATAATTGTGAAAAGATAACATTAGAATCCAGAAGTGGTATGGCATAGCAGCTCATGAACTAACTGGGAAAAACTTCATATATTTTCCTTTCCTAAATTTTTTTCATATTTGGAATCATGCTAAGTATCTGGATATATTTCCTAGAGTGTTTTATTCAACACCAATATTACTTTTTTTAATTTTGCAGTAGAAACTCGTTGAAAATATACATTTTTCTGTTATTTTTATTATCTTTCTACATTGCAGTATTGAGTAAAATAACTTCTAATATGGAAATTCAATGTTCATCTCAGTCACAGGGAAGTCAAGAACTTGAAACATTTAAAGAAGAGCCATCAAATTGTAAGAATGAAGGTACATTCTTAAATTTTCTAAGTTTTCATTTTGTGCTTTCTAAATTTTCATTTTGTAAATTGCATTAAATATATACAAGATCATGAATAATCATGGTCACATACAAACATATGCACACATACACTTTATTTATATTTTCCAAGAAAAGGAAAAATATACACTTTCAGTACAGATGAAGTATTTTTCTATAAAGTTATTCATTTTCTGTGCATCACAAGCATTGAATCAATGTTTTCTGAATTAGTGAAAGATTTGCCAATTGAATTACCTTGTTTACCTTTTTCTGTGATTTTAAAATATTAATCTATATGATAGTATATTTGGGAAACAGAAAATTTGAAAGATGTACAGATATGTTCATTTTTTTGTTTTTATATGTTCATATTTATTGTGATATGAGTGTTATTTTTTCTTGTTTTCTTAATTTATCTACTTGCCAGCATATTGAGCTCAACATGTATATTTTTCAAGTGTAAATTTTATATGTTAACACATGCGACAGCTCTCATTTTAGTGAACTATATGGACATGTGAGACTGATTATCTTCCTATCATTTGCTATTTGCTTTACTTTAAATTTTAATTGGTTTTAATTTGTATATTTCAAATATTTTAAATCAATGTGTGGAATGCTTAGAATTAATGTACTAGCTCTGTTTTGTCTTATATTAAATGAATATTTGTGAGTTTGTCTAAGATGTACTATTATTTTTAACTGTGCCTCAGTTTATTACATTCTAAAATTTTAGACTGTTGATTATTGTATTTTATTTATGTGATTTACAAGGAAGTGTCTTCTAATTTTGCCTACTCTATTTTTAATAATTTTTAAAATATCTTTTTATTCCAGAATTTGCCTATATTGTATTGAGAAATAGTAGTCTTTTTAATCCCTAATGACCAACTCCTTTACCATTGTATATGGTAACCATTAGTCTTACATAGCAGAACTTCAACAAATTAATTATGTGTGGGTATGTGCATCAATATATAAAAACCACATATTGCACCGTTATTTATTTTACATAACAATAACCTTTACTTTTGTTCACAATTTATAAAGTACTTTCTCATATATAAACCAATAGCAAAAGAAGACTGAAAGGTAAGTGTTATTTTTATACCCAATGCATACATTTAGGATTCTGATGGTTAAATAGCATGTTTGAAACTAAAAATTCTTTGTTGCAAAGTAATTGTTGAAACTCCATCTTTTTCTGGGAAGTCTAAAGTCTTCTCTCTTCCCAGAGACAAATATCTTAACTAATCTCTGTTTTTCTTAACTAATCTCTCTGTTTTTCTGCCTTTTCTACTTGTAAGCAAATTTCTTTAAATGCATTCCTTAATGTATATCTCCCTTAGATACCTACAACTCAGAATTGACAAATATGATGATAAATATTTGACTTCATATTGTGAAATGAAGATCTATCAGTGTTTCTTAAAGTGCTATTCAGAGATTACTTCTGGCCCTCAGTTTTCACTGTTTACAAGGTAAAGACAATAATTACTCTAAGTGTGTAGTGATGGGTTCATGGATATAAAGAAAAAAAAATCAGGGAAGACTTTAGTAGCTTCTAAAAAATTATATTATTCCAAAAATGTTACATTACACAAAATGATTTTACCAAAATGAACAAGGAAGGACATTACATTGTATAACAGTTATACTTCCAAAGTAATGCAAATACATTCATTTAGACCATTTTTGCACATATATCATTATAGGAAGGCATACATAAAAATTAAAACTATACGCTATCTTATTTAAATAAATAAACTTTCTCATTTTTCTTTTACCAAAATGCAGGTTCACTCTATAGCTGTTATTTTCATATGATACAAAATACATTCTTTCCATATTGTCTAAATAAATATTTAGACTCAGTCTACCCTCTAAACTTTTCTTGTTCTTACACTAATGATGCATCCTGGCTTTTGGGTTCAAATAGCATTTTCATGTAAATTATTCAATATTTGTATACATTTTGGATTTCTCCCCTGGATTGCAGGGTGTTTTTACAGTCTCAAACATATACCCCAGTCTGAACTCCTTATATGATCACCTAATATACTCTATGCTTTCCCTGACTTTCAGTTGTTACAAGTTCATGCTTTCAGTTATTCACACTCACAATACTTGAAACATCTCCTTGCATATTTCTTTTGTTCACAGTCTGAATCAACAAATTCTGCCAGCTATCACTTTAAAATATCAGAATTTCATCAGGTTCTCCATTCTCTCTTTAGATTATTCCAGTAGACGCTCATCTGTTCTCCATGCTATCCTTTCACCTCTTTTCACATCCACATCCACATTCTCTTCTCATCCTATCTCTGTAGTAGCAAAAAAGTGGCCAGGGGTTGCCTATTAAAATATAAGCCAGATGTCATTCCTCTCTGAGAACTTCTGTTTCAACCAGAAATAAAGAAAAGTGCCACTTTGATACACAAGCTAAAATTCGCACTCCTGTCAACACTACATTTAAAGTTTATTATTCATTTACTATGAATTTACACTCATTGAAAATATACATTTTCTGTTCATTTTATCATCTTTTTACTTTTAAGGAACGAGTGAAGTAACTTATTCTGAAATGCAACATCAACGTCTAGCTCCGCTACAGAGAAGGCAAAAACCTGAAATACTTGAAAATAAAGACCTAACAGATTTTCAGCATGAAGGTATGTGTGCTTTCTGTGTGTGTGTGTGTGTGTGTGTGTGTATGATGTCCATTTTTTTTATTCCTACTTGGACTTGGGGATTAAATTTTTCTTGCTTTCCTGATTTATCTAGTTCTGGCACCATGAGTTAAAGTGTATATTTTTAAAGTGTTCTGTTTCTATATTTATACTCATGACAGCTGTCATTTTAGTGGAATATGAATATGTGAAGCTTGACTATCTTCTTTTCATTGGAAATTTGCTTTCCTTTACATTTTAACTGCTTCTGGTTTGTATTTGTCAAATGTTTTAAGTCTATGTGTGAATGATTAATGTACTAGCTCTATTTTGACTTATATCAAATGCATAGTCATGAGTTTGTCTAAAACATTCTATTATTTTTTGCTGGCACCTCAGTTGATTACATTCTAAATTTTTAGATTCTTGATTATTACATTTTGTTCATGTCATTACCACATGATTAATGAGTAGTATCTTTAAATTTGCTACCTTTAACTTAGCCATAAGGGCATGTGTGGTCCCCAGATATACATACTATACCCACAAATGTTGGCAATTTCTTAGAAGAACTGTGCCACAGAAGGGGTCTCTCATGTCTTCTGAAATCCTCTCCTTTCCATGAGCACCCAGTAGAAATCAACATATTCTGTTGGCAGGAGAATGAATTCACCTTGCTCTACAGCTGCAAGGGAGTTTAATCATATGATAACCTGCTTTTCCCCTCAGAGCCTTTTAAAAAATATTCAGTGTTTCATGCTGCCTCCTTTCCTCCTCTGATATGACAAAAGTGAAATAGTGAATTAGAGTCTGTGTTCTAGCTCCCCATGGACACAGGGATATGCCCTCTTTAAATTCCATTCAACATAATGCTTTTGGATTGAACTGTCTCACTCAAAATGAATAATAACCATAGATTACTTCATTTTTCCCTGTGTTAAGACATGAACTGTTTTATCTAGTTTATTGTACCTGAAAGAGAAGTTGAACTCTGACAAACATTTATTTATCTGTCTTCTAGATCCTTCTCCTCCATCTTCTACTCCATCTTCATGGAAAATCACTGTAGTGATTCTGGGGATCATTTGCCTGGCATTGCTTGGTTCTGTTGGATACTTAGCTATAAGGCGTAAGTCACTGTGTAAAATAGAAGTACACTTTGTTTCTACTCATATTGTGAAATCTGTTGAAGATGAATACATTTTTGATCTAGTCTATTCTCTGACTAGGTGTAATATTCTCTGCAGACACTAAAGATAATTTCTCATATCATATCAAGTTATTGTTCATTTTAAAGTATATTATGATCTTTGCTTATTATCTATTTTTTTCCTCTTTTTGCTTTACCAGAAATATTTCCTTCCTTTCCTTTTTTCCGGCTTTGTTCTGATTTTAGTCAGCATTTCCCCCAACTTTCTCTTATTTCAAATTAAATGAGTTAGTTGAAAAACCAAGGCTAAGCAGATTTTGTTCTTTTGCCAAGCCTAGACTTGGTTGTAGTATGAAAATATCAACTATGAAGAAAGTTAGACTAATACAGATGCTCAGGTAACAGGTTATAGAAAATTCCCATTTATCTGATCATATAAAGGATGACGTGATCCTTGCTTTGCATTTTATCTTTTTTTCTTTACTGTAAAATATTTCTGTTATGAGAACAGAATTTCCTTCTGTGAATAAGTGCTGTATGTACTTGCCATCGTATATTTTGATTTTTATGTTTAGGTTTCTATTACATTGAGTTATTCAATGCAAGTGATATTTAATAATCATTTTTATATTGTCCATTTAGTACTGTGTCTGACACACAGTATTATTCAATTATTTTTCTCTTTGAGTTTAAAAGTTATCTTTCTGTATTCTCTTTAGCAAACCATCACTCATTTAATGCAGAAAGATATCCAGGAAATAAAACAGGTAATTTTGGAAATCTCTGAGTCATCATTATATTGGCAGAAAAAGAGGAGAGAATTCATTTTGTGTCAGCTATTTTGAATTATACATACAACTGGGGAGATGTGAGTGAAATCAATGTGTAAGAGAGTATCTCATGTTTTCATATATTGTTATTTTTTAAAAGATTTATTTATTTTTGCATACAAGAACTGGGATACAGGTCAGAGGTGTGGGGAATGAGAGGATTCACCAGAGATAGAGTAGGGAGCAGAACAGGCAGGCTGACTGAAATACACTGCTGAGGGGAGCAGTGGGTGAGACAGGAGAGGTCTGTTGTGCCATGTGGGTAGCTCCCTGGCAGGCTGGGGATAGAACTTGGCTACAGAGACTGCAGATAGCCTCACAGTGCTATGCTTAACTCCTTGAGCCACCAGGGAGGTCCTCATATGTTAAAAATACAAAGTTAACAAAAAATAAATATCTAGTTGGTTTCATTATATCATTCATGTACTGAACATTATCCTATCTAGCAAGGGGTCTGAAGATACAAAGAAATGGATAGTTTTTAAGGACAGATAAAGGCTGAGGCAAGGTTATTGGCAAAAGGAAATTAAGATTATCTCTGGCAAAGCCTCCTTCCATTAGGGGAAGTTAGAGAGGTCTCACCATTCAGATGACCTGCCTAGTCCTGAGCAGGAGGCCTCAAGATCGATTGGTTTAGAACTTCACTTATGGGAGAGGATGAAACTAAGTCGTTTTTGGAGATGCTTGGTTCAGAGTATGGGGCTCTTAGATTCACTGTGGGAAAGTTTCACCAGAGCTCCCCTAACAGCAGCACCGGCGAGTTTCCCAGTTAAGTTTCTCCACAACACAGAGCCATTAGTTGTATCCAAAAGAGCAGGTTTATTATGAAAAGGGATAGAAGGAAAATGGCTCTTGCATAGGCACAAGCAGTCAGAAAGAGCTGCCCCAAAGGGACAGGTCTGCTAAGAGAGAGGCCTGCATGGTCACAGGCGGGCAGCCTTGAGGAGAGCTGCGTCTGCTGAGGGGAGTTGGTGAAGAGAACGCCTGGCATGGTACAGGTAACGGGTAGGTGGATAGGCTGCTGTCCATCAGGGGAGAGAGTTGGCAACAAGGAACTCCTGCGTAGGCACAGGCTGGCAGAAGGACCACTGCTCCTGCTCTATAAAAGGTAAAGTTTGGTGGAACGATGCCCCTGCAGTCACAGGCAGGCAGAAGGACTGCTAACCCTTGTGACTGCAAAGATTGCCTTTACATAGTCTTCTTTTTAGGAGGGGTTCATCCTTTGTGGAATGTTTGTTGTTGCTGATTTTGAATAACTGTGTGTAATTTGAAAAGGACCAGAGATTCTTCAATGGTCCTCAATCTCCATATCCTCCCTCAGGTCTGCACCCCAAAACACAGGTCTGCACCCCAAGACACTCTAACAGCAGTCTGAAACTTGCGTGTGTCTTTGTCTTAGGACCTCTAAGGACTTTCATTTCCATAGCTGCTTTCAGGACTGTGTTCATCACTTCTGATGCAGTTGACTGGTCTCTCAGACAAGCATAAGTTTGTCTTTCCCATATTTCTTGCAAGTCCTCTCTTGTTTGACAATTTGTCTTCTTGCGGTTCAAGGAAAACAGCAGTTAAAAAAAAAAAAAACAAGCTGGCGGCCACCTATCTCAGTGTAAACCCCTTCCCCCTCCTGTTTGCAGACCCTAACCCATCTCCCCTATTTTCCTTTTTATAAATACCCCGCACTCTGCCAAAGAGCAGGGCGATTGTCGTCCAGACATGAGTCTGCCGCCCTCCTCATTTGTCGACAAATTAAACCACTTTCCTTTTCCTCAAACTCTGTTTCCTTTTATTGGCTGAGGAAAGCTGAGGCCAGCATTTGGTATCCCTGCTACCCCCACCTCCAGCTGCCTGCATTGCCTGGGCCAGGTTTCTGCTCTTGGGGTGTCTCCTTCCAAGTTTTCTATTATTTTCTTCCATCAAAAATATAAGTAGGCCAGGTTCTTAGTCTGGTTGGACTTGACATGAACAATCTTGGGGCTCTTTTTCTCTATTTCTTAGAGTACATTAAATTATGCTCCTAAAATGTGCTGCTATCAATGTGCAACTATGTTTGAATGAAATATTTTATGGGACATAATTAGCTTACATGGAATTTCTATTTATGATTTTATTATTTTCTCAAATTTAGCTCATCATATAATTTTTTGACTTACAGAATTCAGAAAATGAGCAGATGCATACTGCTTTTTCACTTGAACATGCAGAACACGTTGACTTGTTAAAAAGCAAACTCATCAGAATAAGTGAGATTTCTAATTGGTATTAAGCAAGCATGAGTCAGACAGCACACCACCTAGCAAACAGAAAACCTCCATAGGGGACTTGCACAAAAAGGAAGATTTTTAGTCAGAAAGAGGGAACTACAAGGTCATTAGCAAATAAAGAAATAGCACTTCAGACAAAGCCATCTTCCCTCAGGGGAAGAGAGGGAGGCCTAATCATGCAGATGGCCTCTCAAGAACTAAGAAGAAGACTAGGGATGATGGGTTTAGAATTCACATTAGGGTGAAGAGGAAACTATATTACGTTAATTTTAAGTCTAGCGGGATCCTGCATGAAAGAATCTATATGGTGTCATTTGTGTTTTTTTAAAGATTTATTATTTTATTTATACAAGAACCAGGGTATAGGCCAGATGCTTGGGAGGGTGAGAGGATTCACCAGAGACAGAGTGGGGAACAGAACAGGCAGACTGACCGAAGTACACTGCTGAGGAGAGCAGTGGGTGATTCAGGAGAGGTTTGCTTTGCCATGTGGGTTGCTCCCTGGCTGGCTGGGGATCGAACTTGTGCTGCAGAGGCTGTGGATTGCTTCATAGTGTGGTGCTTAACCCCTTGTGCCACCAGGGAGGCCCCCATTTGTATTTTTTAAAACACTTTTAACAATATGTCTATATTGGGACCTCCCCTGGTGGCGCAGCAATTGAGGGCTGGGCTGCGAAGCTGCCCTCAGCCTCTGCAGTGCTGATTTGATCCCCGGCTCCTGGCGAGGATCCAACATGGCATGCGGAACTCTCCTGTCATGCCCGCCCCTCCCCTCAGTAGTGTATTTCATCGGTCTGCCTGTTCTGTTCCCCGCTTTGGCACTGGTGAATTCTCTCACCCTCCCATGCTTCTGACTGTACCCAGTGCTTGTATAAATAAATAAATAAATCCTAAAAAAAAACCAAAAACCAAAAAACAAACAATATGTCTACATTGATAATGATATATATTAGGTTTCCTGATATATTTCTAATTTTGTAGTTTAAAAAAAAGAAGTGTCCCTTATGCTATTAATGAATCTTCAGGACCACAGTGTTTTTAATGAAATGAGTTATTAATATAACATAAATCTAATATTAAATTTTCATAAATACAAATATTACCCTGCGTTATTTGAAAGACTTACAACTTAATATAATATGAAACAAAAGATATTTGTTTATAGAGCTCTGTATTTGTTATGTGTTCTATAAACGTGCACTGACAGTAAGGACTCAGTTATATTCTATCTCTTTTAATAGAGCAGAAATATCCTACTTGTTCAAAGGACTGGCACCAGCTTGGACAAAACTGCTATCATCTCTCAAAAGACAAAACTCTTTGGAAAGAATGTGATGATTATTGCACTAAGTTAACATCAGCATTTACTAAAGTGGATACTACAGATGAGATGGTAAAAACAAGATGTGTTTCCTAAATATTTTCAATTTGTTTCAGAAAATTGAAAAATGACAGCAATCTTTCAAGATTTGTATTCTTCTAGAACATATTCTATACCACAGTCACAGGAATCCTTACAGTTTGACTCTAACTTTGAAAATTAACTCTAACAATACACAAGGTTTTTTTTTTTTTTTTTCAGTTTTTAAGATAAAGTACATATAATCTGTTTATTAGTTTTAACCTGACTCTTACCTATTGCCCTGGCCTCCTCTGTCATTACAGAACCCCCAGCACCTTCTCTAGAGCAGCCTGCCCTGGGTACACCGTCATGAACTTCTTTACATGCATAAAGGACCCTGTGCTCCTTCATGTCTTTGTTTCTCACATTGTTGTTTCACGTGCCTGTGACACATTTTATCTCCTCCACCTTTCACCACAAATGTCTTTTCTAGGTGAATGCATCCTCCTTTCTAAGATTTTAACTTAGAAACAATCCTTTGAAAAACATTTTGATCTTACCATGACTTGTTAAAATCCCTGTTACAATATCTATTCTTCATCCAGCGTTTCCAATCTTATGTCATGCTTCACTCCCTATTACATGGCTTAATGAATGTTCTCTCTCTTTTCTTTTCTTTTCTTTTTTTTTTGGGGGGGGTACCTAATTTAGAACAGAGTGTATAAAGGGAAGTCTTTACATGAATGATATTTAAATGAGCATGCTGCTCTTTCTCAGGTAATGTCCTACTTTCAGATTTATTTACCTCTCTCTGCAGGATTTTTTGGTGAAATTGGTGAATATGCAATGTGATGCCAATCGAAAGTTCTTTATCAGTGTATACTACAACAGCACACAATCAAAGTGGCTTTGGCTCGATGGTACAGATTTTAGCAAAGACAGGTAAGCCGCTTGTTGTTTTAAAATTCCAAAACAAATATATTTTCATTCAAATATAAATATTCACTCTGCATATGAACAGATGACAAACCTGTAACCAATACGTCCATCATAAATCAACCAGAAATATATAGAATAAGTGAAACAAATAAATGAAGGATGACAGTACAAGGATAAACATTTAACTTTTATACCTCATTTAGATTGCTTATGAGGTATTACAATTCAGCAATTTATTGAAAGTTATTGAATATAAAATTGTACACAAGTGGCTATTTTAATTGTAACTTTAATGGTTTTGTTTTACTTCAAGACATGTAATCGCAAAGAAATTCTCTTGAAGCCCCTCTCTTCCTCTCTAAAACTCAGTCAATAATAATTACACTTTTTTCCACAAATACATGTATAATTGTATTTATTATAAGTCACAAACTGGGTGGCTTAACAACAGAAATCTATTCACTCATATAGTTCAGAAAGCAGAAGTCTGAAGTCAAGTTATTGGCAGACTTATATGGTTCCTTTGCAATTTCCTTTCTCTTGAAAGAGCTGAAATTTTCTAGAGAAAATAACTACTTGTTATTAATGATCAACAGCAATTTTGTTGTACTGTGTGTACTGTAGAAATTGTTTCTCAAAATACTAATGTGTAAAGGAAACATGGAAAACCTGAAAAAAAAATGGAAGATAATAAACAATGTGAGCCAAGGAAATGGTAGTCCTTGGAGTCATCCAAATATACACTTCCAACCTCACATTGCTTCTCCTCTGCTTCTTTCTGTGGTCACCTCTCTCTAATAAGAAACTTTTCATTGGATTTAGCCCCAATCGAATAACATTTCAACTTGATATTTAACTTAAATACATCCATAAAGATAGATAATATCACATATTGAAGTTCTGAAATTACATACAAATTAAGGGATATTATTTAACCTCCTGCATACATTTTCATAAAGATTACTGGACATCAACTCAAATGATTGCATTAGGCTATTTAGAAGTGGAAACATACAATGCATTCTGAATAATAATTCCATACAATTATAGAATATAATAGAGTTTGAGGTCCATTGCACTTCTTGATATACTTCAATGTGCAAATATTTTCACCATGGAATAGGTTATTCTAAGGATTTCTTCCTCAATGTGAAATCAGACCATCAATAGTTGACAGTGGTGGTAGAAAGAAAACACTTCCAACTACTCATTATAAAATTAGCCAAAGTAAATTGTTTGACTATTAAAAACAAAATTCTCCTACTATAAAGTATATATATCAAACTTTTTATAAAGCTCTCCTAGAATTGTGGTAATAATTGTCTACAATTATTGTGCATGTACTTAATCATCTCATTGGCAGGCTAGTCATGCATTAGGGTTGAAGATGTCAAACAAGTCAATCATTCTGCATAATCATCTAACCAATGTCTCAATATTAGGTGCCTATGTAGTCACTCCATGGTGTACTCTATTGCAGACATTCTGACAAGATTTTACAGTTTTACTCTGGTGTTAAAATCATATGCATTGGTAGAAACTGTACTTTGAATTTTGATCATTCATGATTAGAATAATTTTGTTATAGTGTATAAACTATATATATATATTATCTAGCACAATGTGTAAAGACAATTTATAAACCCATGTTAAATTGTCAGACACTCTGAAAATGTCTGTGGTTATGGAGATTATATTCAGAATTCAAGGCATTGGTACCATCAATTTGATATTTATTAATAAATTTTTATGACATAATATATTTAACATTTCTAATGTTGAAGAACGAGAAAAGTGCATTTCTGCTATTTAAGTTGATAATAACATTATAGATTTAAAATGCAGATGTTATGTACAGCAAATTTAACATTTAATGGAAATTATTTTCTTTTCTAGCTTTGAAATTCTAGAACTTGCTAAAACTGGTAATAAATGCATATATATAATGTATAAATACATAACTGCTGATGGGTGCCAAAATGAAGGCTATTGTACCTGCAAGAAGACAATTTACTAAGATCATATAAATGCATGGGAAGAAAAAGAGGAAC
Source organism: Talpa occidentalis (assembly GCF_014898055.3). Taxonomy (NCBI): domain Eukaryota; kingdom Metazoa; phylum Chordata; class Mammalia; order Eulipotyphla; family Talpidae; genus Talpa; species Talpa occidentalis. Next base: position 7,424 of record NW_023601040.1, on the reverse strand, counting down.
ATCTAAGATTCTCCCTTGTGATGACTTCAAACTATGGGGGATATTTATTTCCCTAGAAATTACCATCTTTATTCAATAAATTTCATGTAATATTCTTTGATTTTAATTCACAATATGTATGGTAAAAATGGAATAAACACCATATTAGTAACATTGGGGATAAACAAGAGAAATAAGAAATTTGAAGGAACATTATTGAGAATGAAAGAGAAAATAAAACTATCCAAACTGGGACAGAAGTATTAAGCAATTTTGAGATGTTCCAATCTTCCAGTACTTTCAAAGTAGATCTTGTCACTATATGTGCATACACAATAGGTTATTTACAATACCAGTCTCCTTCTGTCTCATTATGGTATCTATTGGAAGAATGAACAGTTAAGGTAAGAAGATAAAATTTCAAAAATCACAGAAAAAAATATGCTTTTGAGAAGACAAGTTAATGGTTAAATACAGTTCTACAAAGTTAGGAAACATTAAACTTTGTTAGTCACAAGTTACAAAGAGTTTGAAAATGCATAATCTCCACTGATTTACTTGATTCACCAGCTCACAATTTTCCTGCCATTGGTCAGGCACTGAGTTGTAAGTACTAAGATGCACACGTGTACAGGTCAAAGAGCTGTCTGCTTTCATGAGGCTAATACTAGGGGAGAACTGACTTTAGTAATCACAATAGTAAGTACACAATGAAGATGAAATTAGTTCTTACAAACTGGGAAATGAGAGCTATCAGAGTATGACAAAGATCTGGTCTAGATAGAAAAATTAATGGAGATGATCCTCATATAGAAGGGAGTCCTCGGGCAAGTTAGGGATAATTAGGCAGCTTCAGGGACAGCTTCAAGTCCCTATAGGCAGGGACTTCAGGAGATTTAAAGAATCTTCCAGAGATAAGGGCAACATTCCCAAGAGAACCCCAAAGACTATGGGTGACAGGACATTACAGAACAAAGATGATAAAGACAAGTATACTACTTAAGGGATGGGACACAGAGATTTGGTTCTGGGCATAGAGACATTAAGGCAGTGAGTGATACCACCAAGAACTAACCAATCACCAAGAGACTGGTGGAACTTTAGAATAATTAGGGGGAAAAGTTACATATTCCCTGAGGCTTGACTCTACTTTGGCTTCCTTGCAACTCAACCTGGTCACAGGACCTGGGAACCCACTTTATATCTATTCCTTTTCTCCTTAATAAATTTTTAATTTCTTTAAACAAATCTGCCTCTTTTCGTTTGCTTGCCTAGGTGTCAGCAAAGTTCCTGCTGTGGCTTCGTTAGACACCAACCCATGGTGGGTCTAGTGGCTGGAATTCAGTGCTGCCACTGCAGCCTGGGATCCATTCCTGGCTGGGAGACTAGGCCTGAAAACTTGAAATTATGGTATTAGTAGTATTTATATCTGAAAATATCTTCCTTTGAGAAAGGAATAATTTTATGCACATAAAAAGTTGGAATCCATGAGTATGAGTATTTTGGATATAAACAAGCAGCAAGTGAAAAGGCTTGTGTTGGAGTGAAGATGAGGGTTAAACCTTGGAGTTGGTGGGTGGGGTAGTAATGGTGTGATACAGCCCTGGGGGAGGGAAAACCAGCAAACACAGAGCTTAAGGACTGAATAAGACTTCAACATCTTTAGGTTACTCTCAATCCTTAAAGTTCCCAAACTGACCCAGGACAGAAGGACACCTCCTGCTCCTCCTCCTTCACAGTCACACCGTGGTCGCTGGACACCAGGTGACCTGGGGCCAAAGACCATCGCTATAGACTCCAAAGAAGCACAGGACCTCTAAAATAAACATGTGAATGAATTTCTATTTTGGTGATAAGATTAATTAATAGCACATATTTAAACATTAAATTATTCAATAAGAATCCAGCTTTTTCAATTTGTCAAAGTTGGAGTCCAATAGTAAGGGAGGTGATAGGAAATGATAATTGAGAAACAGAGACACTTGCAGACACACACATATACTGTACATTCTGACCTATATGCAAACCACATTTAATGACATGTTAGATGTAGTATACAAGAGAAAACGACTTCCAGCGTGACTTTGGTTTTTGTTTGCTTGTTTTAATTTTTCACATAATTTCAAAATCAAACATGCCAGAAAAGAAATATCAAAGATTCATGTATATATTTTACCCAACTCACTGAATGTCAACTGTTTAAAAAAATCATTTTATATATTCTTCCCGATCTTTCAGTGTGTCTGTCTGTCCATGCATCATCTACCTACCTACTTATGTATTGACAGCTTGAAAGTGTGTAAATTAACCCTCACTGAGTGAGATTAATACAATACAAAAGTTGGACTGTGAGTTCTCTAGATGGGCAGATTTTTACTGATCTGTGTAGCATCCTCCTTGGGTCCAGACGCATCTTACAATTCTTGCAGACATCTATCTACCAAATTACTTTTCTAATATTTCGCCACATTTTTCTCTCGTTATAATCATTGTGTAAGTCAATGAATACTCTCAAAACCACACTTTGCAATATGTGAAACTTCCAATAATGGTATAAATGAGACTCTACTGAGGGACAATTAATTTGTCTATATTGTTTTTAGTAATGTATTCATATTATACAGTATTTTTAATTATATTCAAAAATTAGAATTCTAGTTGTGAAATGGCTAGATCAAGAAAGGAGAACATGTTCAATTTTTTTGTATAAGTTCCCAAATGAATTTTCCCAGGGAAAATAAAATAAATTTATTTCCTTCTCAAAAAAAAAAAAAAACAATTCTTGCAGAGATGTTCTACCTCCACTTATATCAACAGATACTGTCTTCAGAGCTTTATAATGTAAGGTTTTTGTTTTAAGTTCAATGAAAAGGCTCAGTGCTATTTCAGTGATAATTAGTTAAAAAAAAAAAAAAAACGAGTTTGGACATCAAGAAGTGACCAATTTACCACCTAAGTCACTTTAGTTCAGTGTGAAAACCAAAGGCCCACAGCACTCACCACAGAGACACTGTTTCCAGCTACCAGGTGTCCAGAGCCACAGTGCAGCCAACCAGCTCTTTGCAGCTCCCTTATGAGGTTCTCACCTCAGTCCTTTTATGGACTTGTTAGTGACAAGAGATGTATATATAGTAAGGGCAGAAATTAAGTAATCTGGAAACCAAGTATATGGTTTTCTTAGCTTCATAAAACTTGCCCTACCATGCACAACATGAGAATGCCAAGTTTTACCTCCCCACCAAAAAAAAAAAAAAGTTACAAGCTAGTTCATCATTGCTTGGATGCTTTTGTTTCTGTGCAGACATGTCACTTTATAAAGTAGCTGTGAGGTGGTGTCAAGGGCCAAGAAAGATCTAAACAGCCCCACCACTTTCACGTAGTATGTTATCTGTCACTGAAGTGTGAATGAGCTATTCCTGAATTTGTCACTTTGGTTTTAATATTTAGTTGTTTATTTCTTCTGGTAGAAAGCAGTTTTATATTTGGTGCTTTTAAATTCATTCAAAAGGGAAACAATCTTGTGTCATCTCTCTGGTCAATATGCCTGACTGAATGTATAACTGTCCAATAAAATTGCAAATGTAAAATGATAGCATATCTGTTAAAACAACAATGTAGTATACTAAATCCATAATAAAATTTCATAAATATTGGGTAGCTTGTCAGAGATCAAATTTTTAAAAATCTGTTGAATAATATGGATATGAGCATTTCAACCAATGGTGAATTATTCCTGATTTGTTTGGAGCTACAAGGTCATCATCTTTATTCAGAAGGGCCAGTCATGTAAAGATCAATCCTGATGAACCCTTATAAAAGTTTAAGTGCAACCGATTTACCTTTAGAAGCCGTCTGCTCAATGTGAAATAATATCAGGAGTTTTAACTATAAGATGAGAATTTGCAGTCAGGCAAAAAGTAAGTGACTTCCTAGAGTAGACACACTAGTGTGATTTTCCCATTAAAGAAATTATTGCTCATAACAGAATTTCTGGTGCATTATAAATTTCTACATCAGTGTAGTAGAAACCAAAATTCTTAACTGAGATTATAAGAAATACACATTTAGCACAGCATAGGCTATAATTTGTGCTTAGTAAGTGTTAAAATTTCCTTAAAATGAACCAATTCAAACACAAAATTGGTATCAAAGGAAAGGATTAAATCTTCCATCTTCTCTTTTCTTTAACAACATAATTCAGAGTGAAATAAAAATTGTTGGTAATATTTTTTGTAGAACATAAAAGCAGGTTGTATGCGATGATTACATGAACTTATAGATTTTGTTAAACTCTTTCTATGCACACATACAAGTAAATGACCACATGAAAACTGATGAAATATGATTGTTCTGGTCAGTATCTTGCTTTTAACATTGTGCTTAGATATGCAAGATATTACTAGTGTAAAACAATGAATAAGTGATGCAAACAAGCTCCCTATGTTGTATTATTGTTGCTACCTTCTGTAAAAAAAAAAAATCATTCCAAAATAAAAAGTGAAATAAAAAAAAAGAACAGAAGACAGCATATTTAATCCCCATTATTAGAATAAACTATTTTCATTTTCCATTGTTTCTTATGTCACAAGTGCACTGCTGGTTCCCTCATTAAAGTCACTTTCTGTTACATGATTTAACAAAATCTTCTTTTCATATCAATTGTGGTAGTTTCAGAACTAATTGATATATCAAATGTTTTCAAACAAAATTCATGGAAGACATTGCTCATCTTGAAAACTATTTCTTGCTGATTCTGAACTACAGCTGTGATCCACACACCTAAATATGTGTCCTAATTGATTACACTGGTACATAAGAAATTCACACTCAAATTTAATGTGCTTCAAAGTGAACCAAAATATGTAGATCAGTGATAGACTTGCTCATAAAAACATATCTGAAAAAAATCAAAACAAATATAAACACAAAGTTTTGAAAGAGTCCCACAATTTTCCAATGTTCATCCTTCTAGAAATTTAGTGTCTCAAAATTTCCTTGAGATAATCATGACTATCCATTTGGCTTAGGAGGAAATGGATCCCACTCTGGTATCCAAATGGGGCCCCAGCTGATTTCAATCAATCTGTGTGTCTAGCCCATGGCCACTGTTATTTGTGTCCAGCCTCCTCTGCTTGCAGAAGATGGAGAGTTTCAGAGGCCTCCTACAAGGATCTGGGAAATAAGCAGAACACATGAGAATTTATATGCACTTCTTGTAGCTGTGTACCTTTCAAAATCTGAATGAGGTACTGAGTTTTGGCCCAAACCAGCTTAGGCAATTGTAGAGTGTGTGTGTGTGTGTGTGTGTGTGTGTGTGAATGTGTGTGTGTGTGAATGTGTACATGGAACAGTAATGGGAAGTCATTTCATTTCTACATTTTTGACCTCTGCCTTCTGGAGCTGACTTAAGGAGGCAGGAAACAGAATCACAGAATGAGACAGGGAAATACCAATCACTCTGTACTAAAGAAAATAAATATCTACAAAATCTACATGCAGAGATGCTTGATTTAAAATAGATTTCACTTGTCTGTGGATGGGTACTGCCTGGTTTCAAAGGTAAGTCTTCTTGAGTTGTTGCTCAGTTTTATGACACTAATATGAGCATAATTATGTATCTTTATTAAATCTATCTCAGAAATTAATGAGCTAATATAAGCTAAATGTTTTAATCAGTATTTAGTACAATGTATATAATGAATACTTCTTCTTATTAAAATAAAAGCAAATTTTATTTGTGTAATTTTATTATGCTGAGTACATACACTTAAGTTTTCCCATGTTCCCTCTAGTTCCCAAATATTATTTTAAAAAGTTTTGATGTTCATCAAAAAAAAAAAAAAAAAAAATAAAAAACCTTCCTCTGACCTTTTATCAAAAACAAAGGGAGGCAACACACAGGTACAGTAAGAATTTCCTGTATTGTGGTTCCGGAACATTTTGAAGCTCATGATTTTGCTGCTTCTCTTTCATACTGTCCATCCACTCTCACCAGTAAATAGGTGATTGGAGAACACTGTTTAAATGGACAAGTTCCATTATTCTTTTTACTCTCTCCTTACACAACTTTCGAGTGCCTAAGCGTCCAGCTCAGTCCGTGCCCAGATTCAGATCTTCTGGAACAAGAGAGCCCTCCCCACGCTGACCAGGAGCACCCCTCCTCATGGCAGGTACGTGTAGCCCCTGCTATGCAACTAGAAAATAAAAACAAGAAAACATATGTCATGGATTTTGATCATTTTAAGGCAGGGACTGTAAAATAGTGAGAATTTTAAATTTCATAGTATCAGTATTTTCCTCTGATTTTTATTTTTATTATTCTTCATTCTTCATTCTAAAATTGTTTTTGAAACTTTTCCAACAGGTTGAAAGGATGGTTTCTGACAGGGACAGCACTAACTGCTTATGGGACTGATTTACCAGGTTAAATTGTAGCAACACTATTTGAGCCTAGAACTAACTAGAGAATTTGAAATGTTAATGCCAATGCTTCCAAGTTTACAAAAATTTCTCATTTTGTTTTGACATCCAAAAATCAGCTGATTTAATAGTTTTACAAACAAGATGTGAATGGAAAAATATTTAAGAAGTGTACCCATGTTAATGTAAAATTGTCTGATGTTTATCACTTTAAAGGGAAATGCCTGTAAAAAAGTAAATTTGGATATGAGAAAATGCAATGTCCTGTAACCAATGTTGGCTTAAGTGTCATCATTCTAAGTATGTAAAAGAAATGCAGGTCCCCAGGGAGAAATGCAGGTCCCCTATGTGCTGGGAAGGCTTCATCACACCAGGTCCAGGGTGTCCTTTGTCTTTTCATCCCCATTCAACTTCTACAGAGTTATGAGCACCCTGACATTTTTCTATCAGGGACTGACTAGAAGAGGACAATGCCAGGAAAGCATTTTCAAAATGATGGCTGTGTTGCAGGAACAGGCCAGTGATTTTTCTTCTGAGGTGGATACCTGCCAGCTCTGATACCCTGAATAAGTAACATTATAAAAGAGACCTACTTTCTCTTAATTGCCTACTGGGAATGATACCTCTTATGATTTTTCCCTGAGGAAATATGTTAATGTCTAATTTAAGTTCACAAACAGAACTTTGTGTCTTTCTATCTCTTCTTACTCAGATCTCCCTATTTCTATGCCCTCCCCTCCAAAAAAATTACTGTTGAGTCTATATTACTAAGATGTATCCAGTAAAGAGGAAAATGCATGAATACTCTCACAGAATACATTTCGGTATTGCTTGGAGCTTTCAATAGCTTCTTTTCATTTTCCAGTGTTTCATTGGCAGGCATCAGATTAAAACACTTTTTGGATTATCTCCTACTAGTTTCTGCCTCTATGAATTTCTCCAATGTACTCCTTTGAAGTCATTACCCTACCTCTTTTTCGCTACAGCTCTTCAGACTACTCTATGGAGGTGGATTTCTGGGGTCT
>NW_023601039.1:0-23816 GCF_014898055.3 Talpa occidentalis | reverse complement strand
CCCCTTCCTCCTCTGAAATTTCCTGATTCTGACTTTTAAAGTTAAGCCTTCTGAGTATCCAGACCAACCTCAGATCTCATATGTTTCCCTGATCAAGGCCAACTGTAAGACACAGTCAGAGTTTCTAAAGTAACTGAGGATCCTTATAGGTTTAGTGAAGAAATTAACATAGAAATTAACATATTCAAGAGTATGGACCTGGCTTTCCAGCCCTAAATCAGTTAATTCCACCGCTTGTTGTTAAGATCAAACCAAACTTTATTTTATTTTACTTTATTTTTTTAGACAGCTGTCCTCCATTTCTTTTCTTTTTTTTAAAGATTTATTTTTTATTTAGTTAGTTATTTAGTTATTTATACAAGCACTGGGTACAGGTCAGTGGCGCCGGAGGGTGAGAGGATTCACCAGAGACAGAGCTGGGGGCAGAACAGGCAGAAGGACTGAAGACACTGCTGAGGGAGCAGCGGGGGAGGCAGGAGAGGTCTGCCGCACCATGCGGGTTTCCCCTGGCTGGCCGGGAATCGAACCGGCGCTGCAGAGGCTGCGGACAGCTTCACAGCGTGGCACTCAACCCGCTGGGCCACCGGGAGGCCCCAAACCAAACTTTAGAGGAAAGTTTCCAGACGGGAAAATGCTGAAAAGAATTTAGATGAACAAGCTCCTAACTTGAGGCAAAGAACTAGGAAACTTGCTTTCCTACTTGTACTGATTGGAACGAAACTCAGACTGGTACATCGGTACCTGAGGAAACTTGTTTGTGATTAATACAATTGACTTCGAGTTGCTTTCAAAGAAAATGCAGGACTCCCTTTTGATGCTAGATCCAGTCGGATCCCGTAACACACACGGATTCAACTCCATGTGTGTTAAGGGACTGAACCAAGACCTTTATTCATCAAACAAAGCAAAACAAAACAAAAAGGCAAAAGCATGAAACAGAGGAGTGGGAAACGATGTCGCTCCAGCTAATTAATTTGGCAAATCAGCTTGCTCATAGCTTAGACGGGCCACCTCAAAAAAAGATTGCTAACATCCTTAATCTTCAGCGCTGCCAAATGAAGATCTCTACAGGAAACCAAAACCCTCCTATTCTCTACTGTTCTTGCAAAGAGTCAGGCCATCAGAAAAGAGACGATCACAAACAAGCGTTGATGGTGCTTTCGAACCAGCCTTTCCAATGTCCTCCGACTTCCCAATGACTGGACTCTGAGGAACCGCAGGGGCTTCTCTCCAGCTGTCCTCTTAGTCAGCTCGTTGGGAAAGAATCTCTGGAGACACACTCCCGGCGTTCATGCCCAGCTACCCAGCAGCCCCTCCGCTGGAGCACCAGACGCATTCAAAGAGTGAGGATTTCTAGTAAACCCCAAAGGTTCCCATTTCTGAACTTAGGCCCTTTTATTTAGGCCCTTTGAGAGACAACGCGTGCTTTCTCCTCTGCTTCTATTCGTTTATTAGCTCGAGAGTTCTTGGAAAAGTGTGCTGGGATCTCTCTCTCTCCCCGACGGGAACCAAGACTAGACGCTAACAGTAGCAATAGAAATAGTCCACCGAGGGACTATAATGAAACTTTACTGTCGTTTACTTGCCCTGGCTCTGACGGTGCTAGAGCTGACTCTGGGGACACAGATCTTGGTCCCCATTGAATCAGCTTCTACTCTCCTTACGTGCAAATTCTCCTGTGGAGTTGGCAAAACCCATAGTGCACCTCCCATCAAGAATCAAGTAGATCCCTCTACATGTGTCCCAGAATCGATATCCTGTAAGGAAAGAAGAACTTCAAGGTGTAGAACCCATGGAGAAGAAGGGAAGACTCAGAGCCTTGGTATATCTTGCACTAGTTCCTGTGGCACTCTTCTTAATTAAATGCATATTCTTACATTGTTGTTCATTTTGGGACAGTACCTGATTTCTCCCCTCAGGTGTAGTCACCGTGGTTCTCCCACCACGACCGCACCCGTGATCTGTCACCAGCGTCCCTTGTGCTCTTCCCTGCCCTGCATGACACCTCTCCCTCCCCACCCCTGCTGGATGCCTCAGGTCTGTGCAACTTTGGTCTTTTCCCTGACCCTTTGTCCGGCTGCAACACTTTTTTTTTACCTGCGAGGAAACCCAATGGCTGAGAGTAGAGGTTGTTCAGGACCTCCGAGCAACAAACAACATTGTCGTTTCTTGGCATCCGGTTGTCCCTAACACTCATCACTACTAACACCCATCCCACCTGAAAGCAAGTTCTTCCATGATGCAGCGCATGGCTTAGCATTCCACTGGAAGGGGCTAGTCAATATCTATTTGCCTTCACCTGGGAAGAAAAACAGATCACCTGGGTAGTCGTGCCTCAGGGTTTTACTGAGATCCCTTCTGTCGCACAAATCCCGAAGGCTGATCAGAACAACAGACGGTTCCCCAGGGGCTCTCCCTTGCTGCAATATGTGGATGGTTGCTTCTTCCCTCTCCTTTCGAAGCCTCCTAGTAGGAAAGCCATATCCACTTGCTAAAGTTTTCAGCCTTAAGGGGACATCAGGTGGCCCGAGAATTTGCAGTTTGCGCAAGCCCAGGTTGGATACTTAGGGCATCCAATTTCAGAAAAAGGGCTACACCTAGATCCACGTAGGCTTCATGGTGCCCGAACTTTCCCCAGACCCAAACCTAAAGCTAACTGTGAGGTCTTGTTTTCAGACTAGCCGCTTATTGCTGAAACTGGGTTCGAATTTTCTCTCTTGTGATAAAACCTCTGTATGCTCTATTTAAAAACAACAGCAGCCCTGACTCAAAGCTAGGGAAGAACAGGATGACGTGGTCTATAAGGCGTTGAAGGAAAGTTTGATAAACCCACGTGCCCTTGGGTTTATCGGCCAATGATCAGATTCCTTCTTCCTTTTGTTAGAGGGCAGCCCCGCTCTTAAACGGGTTGCCTGACTGTGGGTCCTCACCCGCGCACTTAAAAGGGACTTACACTGCAGGCACATACAAAAGCTTAACACAAGGTTTATTCACAAGGGAAGGGGAATGAGGAAATGCACAACCCAGGGAGAAAAGAGGGAGATAAATTCTTAAGTGTGTCCTCCCCGTTCCGCTCACCTGGAATCCCAAATGACCCACCGAGACCAAACCTGCCTGGCCAAGAGCACGGACGGAGCCAAGTGCCCCAGACCCCGGTAACATGGCTGGTTTTTATTTACAAACAGAGAAAATGGCTACTTAACTCCGCCCTTAGGTCCTCGCAACTGCCCTTTGGGCATCATGGGATTTGTAGTTCCCAGTGTCTTGATGGAGGGGGGGTGGCATCCACAAAGCCTGTATGGAGTTCGCTCAGGAAATCCTTTTCCCCTGCCACTTTGTGTGTATAAAAAGAAGGGGAAAAGAAAGAAGAAGAAGGGCCTCCCTGGTGGTGCAAGGGGTTAAGCACAGCACTGTGAAGCTATCCACAGCCTCTGCAGCACGAGTTCGATAGCCCGGGTCAGCCAGGGAGCTACCCACATGGCGCAGCAGACCTCTCCTGTCTCGCCTGCTGCTACGCTCTGCAGTGTATTTCAGTCAATCTGCCTGTTCTGCTCCCCACTCTGTCTCTGGTGAATCTTCTCACGCTCCACACCTCTGGCCTGTACCCCAGTTCTTGTATGCATAGGTAAATAAATAAATAAATCTTTGGGGGAAAAAAAAGAAAGAAGAAGAAGGTTATATGCCCTTCAGCTACTCACCCACAAACACGGAGGCCACTACTGAAACACAGGGCTGTATAGCTGGCAACTGGACCTATGAGCCTCGCTGTCTTTGCCCTTTTAGGTAAGGCAACTGAGGAAATTGTTATGGCTCCTCTTTAACCGTGTTACATTTCATGCTAAGGTCTCATCACATTCAGCCTATTTTTTTTTTTTTTTTTTGGTTAGCCACCTCACCTCCTGTGAAATCCTTTTATTAACTGCTCCCCATATAAAACCCTTTCACACTGTAATAGCCTTAACCTTGTCATCCTCCTCCCCACTATTACCACCCAAGTCCCTCACGACTGCTTGACACTGGCAGATCACCTCCTGACCACTGGTGAGTGCGCCTGTAAGAAACGCCTTTGGGTGGTGCTGACTTCTCATGGTTCACTCTTGGTTTGTGAACCACCATAGTGAAAAAATGGCAAATATTGCAGTGGATATGCCGTGTCACCACCATCCTTTGCTCTAACTGAAGCGGCACCTTTGCCTTTAGTACAGCCAATTAGCACATGCTCCTGCGGCCCTGCGCCCAAAGCCAAGGACAAACTGCCAAAAATGTGTAGTGATCATAGATATTCTTTTGGACTAGAGCACGATTTTGGAATGCTGTAGGAACAACATTGCTTACTTCCAGTGGAGACAAAATTTAAAACAGTCCTTATGTTCTTAGCTATTACTGAGATTCCAGGGCACTGTAAACTTGACTCTCTGGAAGTTAACTGGAAGGAAATCACCTTGCTGACATTTTCCACAAGGAGTGTTGCTCTTAAAGGAGCCAATAGCAGCTAAATCCCTACCATGGTTCAAAGGGCATTCCCCAGGGATGATACCGTAGAAAAACTGGCTAGAGAAGTCTTATAATTGGCCTCAGAAAAAGTTCTGGTTTGGGCCCAATCACAACCCAGTTCTGCTGGAAGCTTTAAAATCTTCTCTCCCGGGCCTCCCTGGTGGCGCAAGGGGTTAAGACGCAGCCTACGAAGCTATCCGCAACCACTGAAGCATGAGTTTGGTCCCCGGCCAGGGAGGAGACCCACATGGCGCAGCAGACCTCTCCTGACTCGCCCGCTGCTCCCCTCGGCAGTGTATTTCAGTCAATCTGCCTGTTCTGTTCCCCACTCTGTCTCTGGTGATCCTCTCACCCCAACACCTCTGGCCTGTACCCCAGTTCTTGTATGCATAAATAAATAAATCTTTAAAACAAAAAATCTTCACTCCCAACCACTGCACTTGCAGCAAACCGTTTGTTCATTCCACCAATAAAGTGAGAGCATTCATGGACCAGCATTGGTGGGAGATATTAAGAAGGCTGAAAACATACATCCTACCTGTCCAAAATACAATCCAGAGAGGCCTGTTTGCACTGTCCCTGGACATTGCAATTGCCTAATGGGTCAGTCAAGTCTTGGCAAATGGATTTCATACAGTTGCTCCTGTCTCATGGGCGTTTAAGGATGTTTTAGTCATGGTCTGTGAGTTTTCTCACTGGACTGAAGCCTTCCCTTTGAAGCCAGCAAGTGCTTTTGGAAACATTTATTCCTGTCTGGGATGAATTTCGCAGTGACCAAGGAACCCATTTTGCTGATTAAATGTTTCAACAAGTTTGGGCCATGTGGCTGGTTTTGCAACATTTTCACTTGCCTACAACCCTTGATCCTGTGATTTAGTTGAATGCACCAATGGTACTATTAACACTCAAATGGCCAAATTTTTAGACAGCTTCCAAACAACTTGGCCAAAGGTGTTGCCGTTGGTCCTTCTAAATCTCAGATCCACGGCTTTTGGAACTCAGAAACTCTCAACCATCAAGATAATCACGGGATGCCCAATGCAGCTCGTCCCTGCCTCTTTGAGCTAAGTTAACTGAGGGAGATTTACCTCGGTGTTGGAAAGGCCTAATTACTTCTATCCAAAATAACCATGTTCCGTTGGAGCAATTTTTTCACAGAGCACTCCAGGGAGACAGAGACCTTAAGCGACACAATGGTGATTGTGTCTCTTGGAAAAGACGCCTCCAGGATATGTCTCTTCAACCTCACTGGAAAGGCCCCTGATGATGACGTTCTGCTGACGGACCTTGTGCGACCAAACTTGAAGGCACAGACTCTTGCATTCACAGGACAACATCTGAAGAAAACACTAAATCCTGACTGGACCGAGTGACCTGGAAGGAAGATGTTCCAGGAATTTGAAGCAGGCCACCCCCGAGGAGATGACCTCCCTACAAACCAGGCCGGTGTGCCTTTCTTTGTTGCTTCTTGCCTCATTTGCTCACTCTCTTCCATGGAAGAGGTCTTGTATGCATCTCCCCGTCAGCTCCAAAACGGGGAACATTTCTGGCAGTGGAATTCAGCATTAAAAAAAAAAAAAAAAAAAAAGGAGAGAAACCTCTCTCAACTTCAGAAGAGCTGGCCAATTCCATAGTCAAACTGTTTCAGATCAGCAGTAGTCACTTGACTCATAGGCTGAAGTAGTCTTCAAAAATCATAGAGCCCTTGAGCCCCTACTTGCTGAACAAGGAGATATCTGTGTGAAAGCAAACACCACCTGTTACACATAGATAAAAGCCTCTGGAAATGTAGAAATCAAATTACATAAAATTAAGGAACAATTATGTTCATTACAGCAAGTTGCAACAAACGTCCCTTGATCTTTTGATCTGCTTGGCCAGCTGCCTTTGGCTTTGGCTTCTGGTTTAGCACCATCTTACAAACGGGGCTAGTAATAGTATGTTAATTCTGCTTTGTGTCTTTATTGTTAAACTCTGTAGTCGTTGTCTACCAAACGTTGGTAAAAATGACATGCCTGATGAGATAAAGCTGAATCAGCACTTCGACAATATCCAGAGCTTTCCATTTCAAGAAGACAAAATTGCCTGTAGTTGAGAAATGTCTGTGGCAGAGGGAGGGAGGGAAGGGGGGGGGAGAAGGGGGGGGGAGAGAGAGAGAGAGAGAGAGAGACAGAGAGAGAGAGAGAGAGAGAGAGGGCTTCTCTCTCTTCTGCCCTCTTTGTTACTCTAATGTGACCTGAATGGGTTTCCCATCTAAGCTCTTTCTTCCCTCCAAGATGGGACATGACACCCAGACAAGGTCCTTCTTGGCAGTAAAAGACAAGAGGGCATTAAATCTGGGACTCCCCATCAGTGATGCTTTCAGAGAAAGATCTTGATCAAAAGGGGAAATGTGAAAATTAATATACAGGGGCCTCCTTGGTGGTGTAGGCTTTAAAGTCTCAGTGCCTTTCAGCTATCACCAGCCAGTGGGGCATGAATTCGATCCCCGGGCAAGGAGCTAACCCACATGTCTCACCTGCTGCTCCACTCAGCAGGGTATTTCAGTTGATCCGCCTGTTCTGCTCCCCACTCTGTCTCTGGTGAATCCACTCACCCACCCCCTGCACCTCTGGCCTACACCCCAGTTCTTGTAAGCATAAATAAATTAAAATAAATCTTTAACAAAAGAAAATTAATATGCGATCATGCATTGCTTGATGATGGGAATACTCTCTGAGAAATGTGTGGCTCTCTAGATGTGGCAATTTTGTCATTGTTTGAATGCCACAGGGTGTCATTTCACAAACCGGTAGGTGGTAGAGCCTATTGGGACCTCCGTTGTATATGTCGCTCATTGTTGGCCCAAATGACGTCAAGCCACGCATGAATGTACAGACACTTTATTTAAGCGAGGTTAGGAGTCTCAAAGAGAGTACCCAAACACACACAATCAGCAAACCACAGGACCCAGCAGGCCTTGCATCTCTGGTGAGAAGTGATAGCCACAGCAGTGAAAGTAAGGGGGCATCTCCACCACGCAGCCCTCCAAAAGCTATAGAAGGGGCTGCTGGCCCTGGATTAAGGAGAAGCATGTGTGCATCTTGGCACAAGACTGCACTTACCACACTGCCATTTGTTTGTTTGTTTTTTTTAATGAACTCAGATTTGGGGGCCTCCCTGGTGGCGCAAGGGGTTAAGATGCAACCTATGAAGCTCTCCACAGCCACTGCAGCAAGAGTTCGAACCCCGGCCAGGGAGCTACCCACATGGCGCAGAAGACCTCTCCTGTTTCGCCCGCTGCAGTGTGTTTCGGTCAGTCTGCCTGTTCTGTTTCCCCACTCTGTCTCAGGTGAATCCTCTCACCCCCCACACCTCTAGCCTGTACCCCAGTTCTTGTATACATAAATAAGTCTTTAAAAAAATAATAAAAAATAAAAATCAGCTCAGATTTTGGCGGAAAAGCCACTATTGATTGCTTTTTGTTAATCGTGAACACTACTCTCCAGCCATTCCACACATTGGCATCATGTCCTATCACCTTTTCACTTAGAACCCCTCTATTTATGGCTTTCCCGTGCAGTAGATTAAATTCAAACTCTTTGGCACTGTCCGCATGGCCCCCCATGAACCTGCTCCTACCCAGCTCTTTATCCTCATCTGGCCGTTGGTCTTTCCCTTGACTTTGTGTTCTCCACGTCATTAACCTTTCCATCTGAGGATAAATTTAATTCTTGCTTTTCTTGCTGCCTATAGCAATACCCTCCCAGTCCTCCCCCCCACCCTCATTGGCCTAATGGCTGTTCTGTTGGCAGATCTCAGTTTAAATGTTACTTCCTCAGCAAGATCTTCCACGATGGTTAGTAAAGGTCCTCATTGTTATTCTCTGTAAAGGAGTTCTGTTTATTCGGTTCTTTGAACACTAATATACAGAAATTTCATTTTAATGCAGTCAAGGGGCCTCCCTGGCGGCGCAGGGACGCCCCTGCACCTATCAAGCTATCAACAGCCACTGTGGCATGACATGAGTTCCATCCCTGGCCAGGGTGCTAACCAACATGGCGCAGCAGACCTCTCCTCACTGGCCCCCTGTTCCCCTCAGCAGTGTATTTCAGTGGATCCACCTGTTCTGCTCCCCACTCTGTCTCTGGTGAATCCTCTCACTCCGTGCACCTCTGGCCTACACCCCCGTTCTTGTATGCATAGATGAAAAAAAAATCTTTAAAAAATAAAAACAAAGAAACAAATGCGCTCATAAGCTAGAATAGAGCACCCACACACGTGCCCTCAGCACACACTGCAGAATCCAAGCAGAAGAGGCACGCCTTGCATGTGTAACGGGGACTGATGCTGCGTCACTGCTCCAGTGGGAGTGAGGAGGAGGATCCCACTTGCCCAGTAATAGCTTGGCCAATGACAGAAAGTCATTTACAACAGCCCCTCTATAATCTTGATGTTGGTAAGCGTGGCAAGTGCAGTCTTGGGCAAACTGTAATTGGGGGTGGTTACACTTTTGCTCTTCCATATGTGCACACGTTCCACTCGCCCTCTGCCAAACCACCTGTACCCGTACCCCATCGGCCTCCCTCTCTCACCCCTCCTCCCTCCCCACAATTCCCTCTGATAACCATTATGTTCTTTCACTGAGTTCAAAAATTGTTTGCACTATACTTGCCTGCGTATGTATTTTGGTTATTTATATTCCACAGATGAGTGAAACCACCCAATAGCTGCCTTTCACTTTTTGACTGATTCCACTTAACATAACTATCTTGAGGTCCACCTATTTTGCCCCAAATGCCACAATTTCATCTTTCCCACGGCTGTGTAGGACTCCATCAAGTATCTATTCCTCAGTAGCTTTATCCAGTCATCTGTTGAAGGACACTTGGGTTGGCTCCATGACTTGGCAACTGTGGACAGGGGCTGCTATGCACATAGTCATAGATAAGTCTTGTATTGAATTTTCATATTATTTGGATAAATACCTAATAGAGGTATTGCCAGATCATACAGAATTTCCATTTTAATTTTCTTGCGCCATCTCCGTACCGTCTTCACAGGGGCTGTAGTAGCTTGCATTCCCAGCATCAGTACATTGAGTTTGTTTTTTTCGCCACAACGTCACCAACAGTTGTTGAGTCCATTTGTTTGTTTGTTTTTAATATGGGCCATTTTCTCGGGGTTGAGGGAGGCATCTCAATGCGGTTTTGATTTGCATTTCCATGATAATAAGTGATGTTGAATGATTTTTCATGTATCTGTGGGCCATCTGAATGTCTTCCTTAGAAAAGTGTCCACCATTTTTGATTGTTTCTTTGTTGCTGGATTGAATCAGTACTTTGTAAATTTGGAGATTAGCCCCTTGTCAGATGGTGGTGTGCAAATATTTTTTTGCCATTCTGTAGATTGCCATTTTGTTTGGGAGAGGGTTTCTTTTTTTTTTTTTTTTTTTTTAATAGAGGCATGTTTTATTTATTTATTTATTTTTTTTTAATACATGCACTGGGTACAGTCAGAAGCGCGGGAGGGTGAGAGAATTCACCAGAGCCAGAGCGGGGAGAAGAGCAGGCAGAAGGACCGAAGTACACTGCTCAGGGGAGCAGAGGGCGGCAGGAGAGGTCTGCGCGCCATGTGGGACCGTCCTCTGATGGCCGGGGAGCAGCCAGGGATCGAGCCGGTGCTGCAGAGGCTGGTAGCTTCGCAACCCAGCGCTCAACCGCTGCGCCACGGGGAAGGCCCTGGGAGAGGGTTTCTTTTGAGCTACTGAAGCTTTTAATTTTGAGGTAGTCCCACTTGTTTCTTTTCACTTTCGTTTCCCTTGCTGCTGGGGTTGAGTCCCCAGATAGAACTTTGTGGTAGATTTTCTGTAATGTGCCCTCTGTGTAGTCTTTCATAGATTTCAGAGCCAATCTTTATGGTTTTGGATCTTATATCCAGATCTTTAATCCACTTTGAATTAATTTTTGTGAATTATTATTATTATTATTTTTTGTATGGAGTTAACGTGGGTCTTGTTTCAGTTTTTTTGCAAGTGGCTTCCATGTTTCCCAAAACCATTTATTAAAGAGGGTACTTTTCTGGGCCTCCCCTGGTGGCACAGCGGTTGAGCGCTGGGCTGCGAAGCCGCCCACAGCCTCTGCAGCGCCGGTTCACCCCCCACCCAGGCCACCGGCGAGGGTCCCACGTGGTGCGCAGACCTCTCCTGCCACGCCCGCTGCCCCCCTCAGCAGTGTGCTTCATCAGTCTGCCTGTTTCGCTCCCCACTCTGGCTCTGGTGAATTCTCTCACCCTCCCGCGCTTCTGACTGTACCCAGTGCTTGTATAAATAAATAAATCTTTAAAAAAAAAAAAAAAAAAAGAGGGTACTTTTCTCCATTGTATGGCTATAGCTCCTTTGTCAAGGTTAAATGGCCACATCTCTGGGCTTCCAATTCCACTCCATCATCTGCGTTTCTGTTTTTGCTCCAGTACCACACTGTTGTGATTACTGTTGCTGTGTGATGCAGTTTGAAGTCAAGATATGTGATAACCTGTCCACACCACGGGATGGCTTGCACTGTGCAACCATTGGCAGAGAGGATCTTTAAAGGAGGTTTAGTAGCAGAACTTGCAAGTGTTCTTGCAGTTTACCTTTTGTTGAATAAGATGAACACAAGCCAAGATTTCAGGCAAACAATGGACAAAAAATTTCCCTTATCTTGGAAGTTTATTACAAGTCCATTGAGCAGTTGGGAATGTATGGAATTCTAGCGAGATCAAGAAAAATGGCTGAACGGTAAAATTATGAATTTGGCCACTAATAAAAGTTTACCCTATTTCACAGAATCAGGCAAGATTAAAATCCCAAAGTTGACATGGATGGATTTTGGAATAATTTAAGGTAAAGTGTAAATTTCAGCAAAGTCAGAAGTTTTATCTTTTGGACTGTGAACAAATTGGTTGAATGTATGCTTGTTTTGTTACTAATGAGTTTATGTTTATGCTACTCGAAATAAAGTGTTTCTCCTTAAAAACTTATTTGTAATTCTGAATAAACATTTCAAATTAGGGGGAAAAAAAGAAATGGTTTAGCTATTCAGAGCCTTTAAATAGGCTCTGTAAATTTTATAATTGTTTGTTCTATTTCCTTGAAAAAAGTCTCTGGTACATATTGTATTGAATCTGTAAAAAGCCTTGGGTAATATCGCCATGTTAATGATTTTACCCCTACTAACCCAAGAACATGGATGTCTTTCCATTTCTTTATGGCTTCTTTTATTTCCTTCAACAGGTTTAATAGTTTTCAATCTACAGGTGCTTCCCCTACTTTGTTCAGTTTACTCCTGGGTATTTCATTTTTTTGGAGTGACTGTAAACAGGACTGTATTCCATTGTTTGAATCGAAAAATGTCACTGATTTTTGTGTGCTGATTTCGTATCCTGCCACTTTAATATTTCCAGAAGAGCCTTTAGGTTTCTCAAAGTATATGAACATGTCTTCTGCAAACAGTGACAGTTTGAATTCTTCTTTCCCAATGTGTATTCCTTTTATGCCTTTTTCTTACCTGCTTGCTTCAGCTTGGACTTCCAGTGCTATGTTGAATAACAGCGGGTGACGGTGGACTTCCCTGTCTTGTACCTGATCTTAGTGGGAATACATTCAACTTCTCACCATTGAGTATGATGTTGGCCGTGGGTCTGTCATGATGTGGTTTTTAGAATGTTAGATAAGTTTGACTTATTCCCATTTTTTGAGTGTTTTTATCCTAAATGGATGTTGGATCTTGTCAAATGTTTTTCTGGCGTCTACTGAAATGATCATGTGCTTTTTTTTGGTCCCTTTTTGTTGATCTGGTGAATGACACTGACTTTTTGCATATGTTGAACCAGCCGTGCACCTCTGGGATGAAGCCTACTTGGTGGATGAGTCTCTTGATATGTTGCTGTGTTCAATTTGCTAGGACTATGTTGAGGATTTTTGCACCAAAGCTGATCAGGGATATGGGTCTGTAGTTTTCCTCTCTTCTACTGTCTTTCTTTGGGTTGGCAGAATCGTAGAATGTCTTGGAGATGTTTCCTCCCTCTTTGATTTCTTGGAAGAGTTTCAGTAGGATAGGTGTTGGACCGTCTTTGAAAGCTTGGTAGAATTCACCGGTGAAACCCTCTGGTGTAGGCTTTTGTTGTTTGGGAGACTTTTTACTACTCTTTCAATTAGCACTTGTGATTGGACTGTTTAATGCTCTCTATTTCATCCTGGTGAAATCTTGGACGGTTGCATGGGTCTACAAATTTTTCCACTTCTTCTGGGTTGCCCGTTTTGTTTGCATAGAGACTTTTGTAATAGGTTTTTATCGTCCCATGTACTTCTGCAATATATTTTGTATTTCAACTCTTTCATTTCTGTTTCTGTTACTTTGGATTTTCTTTCTTCTTTTCCTCGTAAGCCTAGCTAATGTCTTGCCGATCTTGTTTACTTTTTCAAAGAACCAGCTCTTTCTTGGTTTCACTGATCTTTTGGACTGCCTTTTTGTTTTCTATTTCATTTATTTCTGCTTGATGTTCTCTTGTCTCCTTCTACTGGTTTTTTTTGTTTGTTTGTTTGTTTTTTGGGGGGGGGTGGTTTTGCTCAACTTAGTTCCTTCAGCTACAGGGTTCAACTTTTGAGTTTTTCTGTCTTTTTTTAATGTGTGCTCGTGTTACTATAAACTTTCCACGTAGTACTGCTTTTAGAGCATCCCATAGAGTCTGGTTGCTTGTCTCCCACTTTCATCGGTCTCTAGATGCTCTTTGGTGTCTCCTTTGATTTCTTTTTTGGCTTGGGAGAAACTCAGAAGTGTTTGGGTGTTTGCTTTTTTTTCCCCATTCTCCACATGTTTTGGTTAATTCCAGGATTCCTTTTGGTTAATTTCTAGATTTATAAAGATGCTACATATCATTTGTCTTTTTGTGTATTTTCTGAGAAAATGTCCTAGTATTCTTGAGAATGTTCCATGTTCACCAGAAGAGTAGTGAGTTCATTTCTTTTAGGATGGAAAGCTCCTATAATAAATAAATAAATAAATAAATAAATAAATAAATAAATAAATAAATAAAACTGTGATTATGAAAATAATAAATAAATCCAACTGTTCTGAAAACTTCATTTAAGGTCTTTATTTCTTTGCTAATTTTCTGTCTTCGTGTCAGTGGCGCATTGAGTTCTCCAGCAATGATTGTATTTTTGTTGCTATGCTGTTTTAGTCTGTTAATTGTTGCTTTGTGTAACTAGGTGCTCTTTCATTAGGTGTGTAAATATTAATAACAGGTATGTCTTCTTGGTGAATCATTCCCTTGATCGTTCTACAGTGTCCATCTTTGTCCCTGACTACCTGTTTTAGTCAAAAGTCTGGTTTAGGGGCCTCCCTGGTGGCTCAGGGGTTAAGACGCAACCTATGAAGCTCACCACAGCCTCTGCAGCATGAGTTCGATCCCCGGCCTGCCAGGGGGCAACCCACATGGTGCAGCAGACCTCTCCTGGCTTGCCCGCTGCTTCCCTCAGCAGTGGACTTCAGTCTATCTGCCTTTTCTGTTCCCCACTCTGTCTCTGGTGAATCCTCTCACCACCACCCCCCCCACCTCTGGCCTTTACCCCAGCTCTTGTATGCATGGTTAAATAAATCTTTAAAAAAATAAAAGTCTGGTTTACCTGATAGGAGAATAGCAGTTCCTCCTCTACTCTTTGAGATATTAGCACATATGAGCTTATTCCAACTTGCTGTTTTTAGTTGGTTTTTGACTTTCCTTTTAAATGGGCCTTTTGTAAGCAAAGTATGGAAGGCTGAAAGTTTTCACCCACCTTGTGTCTTTTTATCGGTGAATTTAGATTAGTGAAGGGGATTGTTGATATGAACTGTTTACTATCAGTCATTATGGTTTTGATTTTTGATTGTTTTATTTCTCTGTGGGAGAAATAAAATATTTTCTTTTTCCATTTGTTTCGCCGCTCCTTCTGCATGACTTTCTTTAGTATTTCTATCAATTTCTTTGCTTTTTTTGGTCTGTGGATCTCCATTCTGGTTTTTGGTTAGTGGTTCTCTGTGGGGAGTGTGTTAGTTAAATTTGTGCGTCTTAAGTCCTTTATGAGCTGGTGTCTGCCCTCTGCGATTTGACTATGTACATTCTATCCATTTCTTTCTGCCCCTCAGAGTTTTATTGTTACTGCACAGTATTCTTTTTATTTCTTTTTTCCATATTCCCTTTTTATTATTTATTTACTTTTTAGCATTTATCTTTTTTTTAATTTTTTTAAACAATATTTGCTTCCCCCCACCTCCTCAGATTGAGTCCCCATAGAATTTCCTTCCCCAAGGCACCCGTGCACCATCACTACAGTCCCCTGTGCTCCTCCCTCCCTTCCTCTCATCCCTCTCCCTCCTCCTCCCCTGCAGTATGTCTCTGATTTATAATTGCCTGTTTTTGCTTTGTTGTGCTTTGTCCTGTTATTTTTTTTTCACACTGATGTCTTATTTGGTTCCCCTATATTCCTGTTATAAGTGAAATCATCCGATATTTTTCTTTCTCCTTCTGGCTTATTTCACTGAGCATAATTCCTTCTAGCTCCATCCACATTGCTTCTAATGGCATGAGTTTATCTTTTTTGATTGCTGAATAATATTCCATTGTGCACATGTGCCATATCTTCTTGATCCAGTCATCTATTTTGGGGCATTTGGGTTGTTTCCAGGTTTTACCTATTGTAATTAGTGCTGCAATAAACATAGGTGTGCAGGTGCTCTTTGGAATCACTGTTTTTGTGTCCTTTGGGTAGATCCCTTGTAGTGGAATTGCCGGATCGTATGATATCTCCATTTGTAGTAGACTGAGGAACCTCCAGACAGCTTTCCACAGTGGTTGGACCAGTTTGCATTCCCACCAGCTATGTAGGAGGGTTCCTTTTTCACTGCATCCTCGCCAACATTTGTTGTTGCTTGTTTTATTGATATGTGCCATTCTCACTGGTGTAAGGTGGTATCTCCGTGTGGTTTTGATTTGTATTTCCCTGATTATAAGAGATGTTGAACATTTTTTCATACGCCTGTTGGCCATTTGCATTTCCTCTTTGGAGACCGCATAGCATTCTAGCTCATAGTCCTGGTGCTACATTGCTATTGACATTTGCCTCAGGAATTTGCGTTTAACTTTTTCTTTTCTTGAGGAAGAATTTCCTTCCACATTTCATGATGAGCAGGTCTCTCTTAGCCTCTGTTTGCCTGGGAAAACCTTTATTTCATCTTCACCCTTGAATGATAATTTTGCGGGATAGAGAAGCCTTGGCCAGCAGTTCTTGTCTTTTAGGATTGTGAACACTTCCCTCCACTCCCTTCTTGCCTGGAGAGTGTCTGGTTGAAAGTCCAGGCAATTCCTAATTAGGGAGCTTTGTAAGCTATTCCCTCCCTCCTCTTAACTCCTGCCATATTTTTGTTTATCTTTGATTTTTTTGATAGTTTGGCATGATGTGTTAGGTGTAGGTCTCTTTGCCTTTGAGAATTTGGGTGTTCTCCCTGCTTCCTGGACATCCATATTCAATTCATTCTTGAGGTTTGGGAAATCCTCAGAAATTATTCTTTTGAATAGGATGTCTGCTCCCATTTATTTCTCTTAGCCTCCTCAAATCTTCATTATTCTCTGGCTTCCTCTTCTAATTGAGTCTGACAGTTCTCCCTGAGTTCCTTCGTTTGTCTTTTATCTTGATTTTCTCTCCTTCTAAACAGGTGGTTTGTTCATTTGAGTCTTCCACATCTGAAATTGTTTCTTCGGCCAGTCTAATTCTATTTAAAGTGCTTTCTAAATTTGTCTGAATTTCACTCAGCGTCTTTTAGTGATGTTTTTATGTATTCAATCTCTTGGGTGAAGACCTCTCTTTATTCCTAGATCTCTTTTCTGAGATCTTCCACCTGCTTATCTCCCTTTAACTGACCTTCCAAAAGTTCTTTCAGAATTTTGGATATTGTTGTTTTGAAGTCTTTGTCTGATAAGTCCTCTATTTCTGTATCCTTTATATTTGTCCCAGGACTTCTGGCCTTCTCACTTTCTGCTTTTCCATCTTGTGCTCCTTCAGATATTCCTTCTTCATAGGCATGTATGCTGCCTTAGCGCCTCTCTCCCTCCCTCCCTCCCTCTCTCTCTCTCTCTCTCTCTCTCTCTCTCTCTCTCTCTTTGTGTTTGGGGTGGGGGGGCGCGAGGTAAGGACAGGAGGGGAGTCTGGGCTTTAATACTCTATCACAGTTTGAGGAGTGAAGTCGGTTATCTTTAGCTCCTCTTCTTTCATGCCACAGCAAAGTGTAGTCTGTACTGAGGTTTTGTCAACTTCCTACCTGGCCTCCCCGCTGCTCTTTTCCGCTGAGGGTTGTGCTCTATGAAACGGGAGTCTCTCGGTGTGGCCCGGCCGGCTCCCGCTCTGGGACTGATTTGCACTTGGCCAGAAGGCGGCGCTGCACGTGCGGCTGGCTGGCGGGCGTGTGCCCACTTGTCGCTATGGCCGCCGCAATGGCCTTCGGCCCTGCCCCTGCCTCTGCTGCTGCTTTTGCAGATCTGCAATACCTGCTCACCATTTGTTTCCTTTCCCAGAGGATTTGTGAGTTATCTCCAAGTCTTTTTCTCTACCACAGGGCTTTTTATGGAGCCCAGCCTGGCTCTGCCTGGCTTCTCTTTGCTCTCCTCCCAGATTTGAGAGAGGAGGGAGCTGGCGTGTCCGCACTGACCTTGGAGTTCCCAGCTTCCCGGATCTGAGCCCACCCAGTTCCCACTGCCCCACATAGGACCTTCGTCCATTTACGTATCAGCATAGCTCCTCCAGGGTATTTCACAACATTGCCTCCATCGTGGCTTGGGTGGTGACCCCCAACCCAGCCCAGACATGCTCCCCTTCACTCCTTCTTGCTCCTTCTTCTTAGTGGCCACCAACCTTAGTTCAGGAGCTCTGTGGGAAAGCCTTGGGACACTATAGAAGAGTCCCAGCATCTGGAGTCCCGATGAGCCATTGTTTTTTTTTTTGTTTTTTTTTACTAGTTTTTTCCACCGATGAGGGTGATCCCACCCTCTCTATAGCACCATGTTGCGAGTGGAGTCACTCCCTGTAAAATCCAAATAGGAAATCTTCTTTCTTTGTTCTGGGCCAGTGTGAGTGTGTTTTGGTGAAGCTAAGTAATCAAAAAAAGTTTTTTCCAAATTGCTTTTTGTTGCTGTTTCTGAATAACCCAACATGCTGGTCAAATAACCGGTTACTTGTTTGTTGGAGGTCAACGCTTCCTAGCATTCAACCGCAATTATTTTATTTGCTTTGTCGATTCCCCACTTGCTGGCCCTGTCTAGTCTAATCCCTTATTCGCTGTTATATTCCTAGCAATTATCGTAATATCTGTCATAACAGAGACATTCAATATTTATGGGATGAATGAACAGAATCTTAATAAAACGTCTACACTATGCCAGTAACAATGGCTAATTTTTGTTAACACCTCTAAGCATTAGTTAATAAGATTTTTTGGTGTTATAAAGCTTGATAACTGAGCTAACTTGTATTACAAACCTTTGTTCTTTGTTCCATTTAAGGGATGATGATTAGATGTAACAGCAGTTCCATCCCACTATAGACATTGCATCTCAAAAATATTTTCCACATTTGGTGGTGTTGAATATAACTGCCTAGTCTTTTTACCTCCGTATCTGTTATGAGTGTGATGACACTTTTCCATGGGTGATTCTTGGATTTGACTTCTCCCCATGTTCAAGGGGTAGAGGGAAGCCAAAGGTAATTCTTATTGGTAGCTACCTGTTATCCTACAGTGTATGAGTCTCTTCTTAAATCCTTTATTTATTTATTTGTTTGCTTGTTTATTTATTTATTTATACATCCAAAAAGGCAGGCTTATTGTAAAAGACGGAGAGAAGACTAATGGACGCTTGCATAGACAGAAGTTGGCAGAAAGAGCTGCCCCGAAAGAGATAAGTTGCTAAGAGTGATCTGCCTAGTCACAGGCGGGCAGCTTTGGCAGGTGAGCTGCCTCTGCCCCTTTGCAGAGGGGCAAGTTTGGTGAAGAGAAACGCCCACAAAGTCACAGGTAGGCAGGAGAGCTGCTGAAGGGAGAAGGATGGTGAAGAGGAACACCTGTATAGATACATTTGTACTTTCTGCTCAACGTGGCTGTGAGCCTAAAGTTGCTCTAAAATATAAAGTCTGTTAGAAAAGGCCAAGAACACTGATTATTGGCAATGTTCTAGCCTTTGCACTTTGCTGTCACACAGAAGGGCTGCTGTCTATTTATTTATCTTTCATTTCACTTATCTGACAAGAGCCAAACAAAGATGCAAACCTGTTCTCAATGACCACACTTCTAGATATCACCAGTCCTGTGCACAATCTCTTATTCACTTCTAGTCCACATAAATAAAACATTTTCAAGACATAGTCCTTGCAGGAGATAGAAGTGTTTGAAAAACATTGTGTGCAAACATAAATGAGGAAACATTGATATTTTCTAAATGTTAATAACGAGATATTACTACCCACCATTAGAATGGTGAAAACCACAAATGACAAGTGCTGGTGAGGCTGTCGAAAATCTCATTCTTTACTGGTGGAAACGCAAAATTTGACTCTGGAAGGCAATCTTGCAGTTTCTTACAAACGAAATTCTGGCAATCGTGCTCCTTGGTGTCTATCCAAATAAGTTGAAAATGTATGTCTGTACAGAAACCTGAACGTGGATACTTAGAGCAGTTTTATTCATAGTTGCCCAAATGTGGAAACAACCAAGATGTCCCTCACCAGATGAGTGGATAAGGCTGTGGTGCATCTAGATGATGAAAATTACCCAGCGCTCAAAAGCAACGATCTAGCAAATCAGTAAAGACATGGAGGAATGTTAAATGCACATGACTAAGTGAAAGAGGCCAATCTGAAAAGCCTATGCATTGTATGATGCCAACTATATGACATTCTGGAAAAAGCAAAACCACAGATGGTTGCTAGGAGTGGGGGCGGGGAGGGCGGGGAAGGTGAGAGGAAGGGTAAAAAGGTGGAGCACAGAGGATTTTTAGGGCTTGAAAGTGTTCTATATAACAGTATACATTTGCCAAAAACTCAAGGCCTGTACACCAAGAATGACCTTGTTACCTATGGACTTGGGAAGGGTGTGAGGTGTCAGTGCAGGTTGGTGTATTGTAACAAATGTATCGCTCTGTGGGTGATGTTGCTGGTAGGGGAGGCTACGCTTATATGGTAGTGGGGAGTATATAGGGAAATCTTTACACTTTTTGCTCAACATGGCTGTGAAGCTAAAATCGCTCTACAATGCAAGGCCTGTTAGAAAAGGCCAAAACAGTCATCCTTGGGTACAATGATCACTGGTGAGATTTTAGCCTTTGTGCTTTTCCAGTGTGGTTTTTGGTTTGCTTGTTTTCTGTCACTGCGTATGAATATACCCATGGAAGTAGGAAAAAGTATTTTAAAATATAAATTCAAAACTGTTAAATCTGCTTAATTTTATGTTTTAATCTCTTAAAGAATAACTACCTTGCACAGAAACACCAACATCAATAGTTGAAAATATAAGGAACCCTTAACTGGGAACCTTTAAATAATGCCTGGAATCATTGTTTCCACTGTTGCCTTGCATAATATCCAGGCATTTAATTGTGAAAAAGACCTCCCTAATCATTTAGGATAATTTTCTTTTCGCAATTTTACTTCTATTTTCCAGTGAATACCTCTAACATCTAGAAGGTAGGTGCGCGGGCAATGCTGCTGGGAGAGAAAATGAGGAACATGATGAATCCCCTTTCTCCAGTGTGAACCAGGTCATGGGGAGTGAAGAGCAATCTGTGTTAGAGCGTAATGGCAGACATATTTTACTATTTAATAATAAAGCCTAGGAACTGAGCGGAAGTGAGTGTTCGCCATTAGCTGGAAACGTGAGAAAGGGTTGCTTGGAGGCTTCCGCATGAGATGACTGTAAGGTGAGAGAAGGGGGATTTTCCTTCCAGGGCACAGTACATAGAATTCCCTTGTTTTATGGAGGAAGAACCCGGGCTTAAAAAGGTGTAGAGTCACATAACTAACAAATGGTGGAATTAGTGTCAACTTCAACTCTACATTCTCTTCCAAATCATCAAAGGTTTTTCCAGAGACGTTATTAATCAGCTTCATTAGTTTCATAAAGCACAAAACATGCTGTTAGGAATGAGTAAGTGTTTCATATACTTTGGAAGAGGGGCAACTTAAATCTCCATTTTTAAATTGGGTTTTCAACCTGTGATTCATTCTATACGACCCTCAGTTTCGATATCATCCCGTCTTTTTACTTACCCTTTACTTATCCTTTTTCACTTATCCTTTAGATCATGTGAATTTATTCACATGACTTGTGGAGGAGATATCAATGTTTCTGTTCCTCTCAAACTTATAAAGAGTGTTTCTAATACTCCACTCGGTCAAGTATTAACAATAAAAACAACTAACAAGTTTTTGAGGTCTTGCCAAGTGTGGGGATTATCTTTTTCATTCCTATGAGCATTGACTCTCTGTCCAGCCCCCAGCCCCCCCTCAAAAAAACCAAAAACCAAAAACCAAAAAACCTCTAGAGCCTGGAATTGTTATCTACAGAAGTTATTTGGTCCTTATAATAACACCGATTACTTTTGTTTATAAATGATGAAACCGCAGCTCAGAGAGAAGGTAACCTGCTCAAGGTTTTGAGTGGCCAAACAAATATTTGAAATGCAAGTCTTCTCTGTTCAAGTCTCCTTGCTACTTTCCTACAAACCTTAGTATGTATGCCTTTGCGACGAGTGCAGTGTAACTCCACACTCACATTTTTAGTAACAGCTTTATTGAGTTATAATTCCATGCCCTAAGGCTCACCCACACAGACTCAATGGTTACTAGTATATTCACAGTTGTCCACTACAAATAGCACAATCCATTTCAACACAATACAAACTTCCTACACTTTTGGCTAGCACTCTGCACCTTGCTCAGACCTAAGCAACCAGTAATTTCCATTCTGAGTCCACAGATTTGTCTGGCCTGGACAACTCACAGAAATGAAATCTTACAATGTGTGTGTGGTCTTTCCTGTCGGCATGAGATGACTGCAAGGCGAGAGAAAGGGGGATTCTCCTTCCAGGGCATGGTATATGGAATTCTTTCACTTAGTGTAATGTCTTCAAGGTCCATCCATGTTGTGGCATGTATCAGAACTTTATTCCTTGTGACAGCTGAGTAATATTCCATTGCATGGATATACCATGTTTTGTTTATGCATTCATCAGTTGATGGCCATTTCGGTTTGTCCCTACCTTCTGGGAATGATGAATGCCGTCACGAATTTCAAATCAACATTATTTTTAAAGCTATTTCGTACAAAATTAAGTGTAAGTTTTGGGCGCCCCCGGTGGTGCAGCGGGTTGAGTGCAGCGCTGTGAAGCTGTCCGCAGCCTCTGCGGCGCTGGTTTGAATCCCGGCCAGCCAGGGAGATTCCCACAGGGCCGGCAGACCTCTCCTGTCTTGCCGCCTGCTCCTCTCAGCAGTGTATTTCCGTCCTTCTGCCTGTTCTGCTCCCGGCTCTGTCTCCGGTGAAGTGAATTCTCTCACCTCCCCCCCCGCCCCCACGCCTCTGGCCTGTATCCCAGTGCTTGCATAAAGAAAGAAATCTTTTAAAAAATAAAGTTAAGTGTAATTTTACTTAAATTATGACACAACCTCCCCTCCCCCTTCTAAACTCTCAGTTCACATGATCCCTAATTATGAAGGGGCAATATACCAGGGAATGAGTAAACTATAGAACTTGCTCAAGTTGAAGAGCATGTGGCAATCCAAGCTATCATTTAAGTCTATGGAAGAGTTTATTTGGAAGCATCTTTCTCAAGCCTTCTAAGTATAAATGAACTACACAAGCTCAACGAATAGAAGCGACTGCTGTGGCACGAGGATACCTCGGTGCGTTGAAAACTGAAAAATTGTACAATGATGAAATCAAAAGTTTGCTGAAAAGTAAAAGCGGTACTATTTTAGGAAGCTGGGTTAACTCCATGTTGGCCATGCCTCAATTTAAATAAATAGCCTATATTGCCTTAAGTGCTAGGTGGAAGAATGACGTGATTCTTTAATTTATAATGAATGAATGCCGATTTCTACTAGCTTGTGCTCCGTAAGTGCCGTCTCTAATTAGTTTAACGTTGTTTTCAAGATGCGCTTCCTTAAGAACCTCACGTTCCTCATCGCCTCGAACATTAAGGGGTAGCATCACTCGTGCACTCTTTAATAGGCAGTCGTGTTGGGCATCATGACCTTGAGCTCTAATTTATCCAAGCGATGGTCTCCCCCAACGCCATCCGTTGCCATCCCACTGACGGCCGCTGGGTGAGACGCGAGAGGCCTTTCTTTCATGTGGACGTGGAACCGGGGAAATCGCACAGTGCCCTGACGTCCGCCCCAGACGTGGGTGTGTGTAGACGAGGAACAAAAGAGAAGCCCGGCGTCGATGCGGCTTCTGCGGCACGGCCCCCGGGCAGCGCCCCCCGCGGCGGGACGGGCCCGGGTCGGGCGAAGCCATGGGGCCGACTGTGGAGTGGGAGCCGCAGCCACCGTTGAGGACCAGGAGATGGTGGAAGGCGGTGGGAGCTGGGTAGAAGCCAGGGGAGCGCGCCGACGAGGCTGCGGAGGAGGATGGCGGCAGCGCCGGGGGCACACCCCGGGGAGCCCCCAGCCCTTCCACAAGCGGGAGCCCAGCTCCAGGGGAGCCCGCAGCTTCCTCCATCTTGGTTGATGGAGCGGGGGACGGCGTCCGGATCTGTCCACCGTCCGCCGCCCCTGCCCCCCGCGGCCCCTGGGACGCAGACGATGGGAGCAGGGAATGTCCCCTCGGCCGAATGGTGGAGCCCAGTGGGGTTGTCCCGTGGGCAAGGTCCCCAGCCCCCAGCCCCCGCGGGGGGTTTGGCTTTGAATTGGTCCCAAGTCCCACAGCAGCCCCGACAAAATGGAGGACGTCGTCTCCTCCTGAGGCCATGACGGGAGGTGGGGGGAACGGGTCCCCACGGGGGCGAGGCGCGGGTGGCAGGCCGCCGCTGCCCTCAGAACATTCGGGAACCCACTGCACCGCGGCCCCGGCCTCCCGCTTCGCTCCGCGGCTCCCCTGCCCGGCCCGGCCCTCGCGGGGCCTTCAGGCACAGGACAGCGAAGGCGTTGGGGGCATCGAGGTCGCGTCTCTCCTCGGGCGGGTCGTTTGGAGGCGCGGCGGGCCGGCTGGCCTAGACGCCCAGGCCCGAGCACGGCGGGCGGCCCCGGCCCCAGTCGCTCGGGCCATCGCGGGCCCCGGAGAGGC
>NW_023601038.1:0-48187 GCF_014898055.3 Talpa occidentalis | reverse complement strand
TTTTTTTATTTTATTATTATTTTTTAAATATTTATTTATTTATACAAGCACTGGGTACAGTCAGAAGCACGGGAGGGTGAGAGAATTCACCAGAGCCAGAGCGGGGAGCAACAGCAGGCAGAAGAACGAAGTACACTGCTGAGGGGAGCAGCGGGCTGCAGGAGAAGTCTGCGCGCCATGTGGGACCCTCCTCTGGTGGCCGGGGAGCAGCTGGGATCGAACCGGCGCTGCAGAGGCTGCGGGCAGCTTCACAACCCAGTGCTCAACTGCTGCGCACTGGGGAGGCACTGATTTATTATTTTAATGGTTACTGCACTAAAAGCAACTTTTCTGCTTTTCAGTATTTTGTTATGAATATTTTTGGTGGAGGCGGTAGTAGTGGATCATACCGCTACACTCTCAGAAAGCAAGATACCCAACCATGAGGATTTCCACAAAGGAAGTTTTAATCCAGGTAATGATACCACTGGGAACACAGCAGAGGCAGATACTCTTAAAAAACTTTTTCAGGCACCATTTGAAATGGTATATAAAAGAAAAGGTTTAAGGGGCTCCTTGTGC
Source organism: Talpa occidentalis (assembly GCF_014898055.3). Taxonomy (NCBI): domain Eukaryota; kingdom Metazoa; phylum Chordata; class Mammalia; order Eulipotyphla; family Talpidae; genus Talpa; species Talpa occidentalis. The sequence continues at coordinate 47,626 of NW_023601038.1, read as the reverse complement.
AAGGCACCACAAGGTGCCTGCTGGTCTAGTTAAATGACGGTTGTCAACATTTTATTTTCTGGAATGCTTCTTTTTTCTGTTACTGGGCTGTCACTAATCTAGGTTGTTTCTATGATGCTCAGGTATTGCTGACTACCTATTATTCAATAGACCATTGCTTGGAGGGAAGGGTCAACAGCCCAGCCTTTGACATTACAGTAGGTCACACCAAGGTATGTGTATTTACATTTGTTGTTTGTTTCAAAATTTGAATTATTCAATGTTCCATTTTTTTTTAGCTCCTTATTATAACTTTATAAAAACTGTTATATTTTTAAATGTGCTAGGTGTTTCAGAAAATACAGGATTGTTTTGAAATGCTGGGAAACTACTGGAGTCTGCTGATCAACTTGGCATCTGCTGTATTAGTTTCAGATAAAAAAGAACAGCTCTAAAGGTGAAGGCCCACTAAAGCAGCAGTGGTGCACAATTCTGGGCAATTTTCTAATGTGGAAAGGATTATCGTAGCAGTCTTTGATTACATCCACAATCACATAATGTTTTTGAATGAGAACAGGACAGCAATAAAATAGCATCAGAATTCAACACAAGGATTCAGAAAGACTTCTTTAAAAAGAAAAAAAAAGATTTAGTTCTGCATACAAGAACTGCGGTACAGGCCAGAGGTGTGGGGTGTAAAGGATTCACTGGAGACAGAGTGGAGACAGAAGGGGCAGACTGACTGAAATACACTGCTGAGGGGAGTGGCAGGCTAAATAGGAGAAGTCTGCTGTGCCATGTGGGTAGCTCCCTGGCCGGCCAGGTATTGAACTCATGCTGCAGAGGCAGTGGATAGCTTCTTAGTGCTGTGCTTTAGCCCTTGTGCTACCAGGGAGGCCCTCAGAAAGACTTCTAATGCAAGAAATATTGGGGTAGGTCCATGGGCAATGAATACAATTTGCTTAATAGGAGATACAGATATCAGGAACACCAGGAATGGAGTATTTTTCCAAAGAAAGCCTTTTTCCACCTAATTTCATACATATGAGTTATATGTATTTTGGGAAAAAAATTAATGTACCTGAAAAAGCATATTTCATGCTTTGGATCAATAGTTCTCTAACTTTAGCATTCATCAGAATGACCCAAAGTATTTGCTAATTGGGGCAGAGCTCTAAGAATCACTTTTAAGTTCACCTGTGATTTGATGCTTCTGATCCCAGATCACATTTTGAGAAACACTAATTTAAAGGTTTTTTTTTTTCTTTCCTTTAAAGGATTGTTACCTTTATATTTTCAGAGAGCTTTTTATCCTTAATTTTGACTAAACAGTTTCTCAATATGTGAAATAATCATAAATGACAACAGTGTAATACAATACCAAGGATACATTTTGTGACAAGGCTGTCAGTAAGTTAGAAGATTCCCTTTCACCTCTGTCAACTCTGATTTCCATTTCCTCATTCTCTAAATAATAGATATCACTGCTTCATTTTTAAATTATACTACTCTATAAAACATTCCCACCTTCTTCCAAAGAGTTTTAAAAATCAGCAGGGAAGTGCTGATGTGTTGCCTTTTGTTTTCAAACGGAAAAATACAGAGAAACTAATTCTTTTTTAGAAAGGAAGTATTTGTTTTTATTGTTTGGGGAATGGGCAGGGGTGATGGATTTGTAATTGTACTGGAAATAAAGTTGCAGAACAAAACAGCTCCATATTTAGCAGGGTTTAGTTCTGGGTTTTCCCCAGACATTTCAGGTCACATGAGAGACAGGAGGAGGAAATTCCTTCAGGTCTCACTTAACAGACTTAGCACTGTAAACCATAACCAAGACCTATTATGCAAATAACCAGATGATTTAAGGTTAATCTGGGCAACACCTGAGTACCTCAATTGTGACAGAAAAATATAAGATAGAACTTAGCCATGCCTGTGAGAAATGTGAATTCCTAGGGTGGTGATAGTTGTATGGTAAATTTCATTCAGTTTAATAAACATTGAATGCCTTACACATTCAAATCACAACTTTCTGATATTATGAAGCTTCTGCCTATATAATGTTCTGTATTCACAAAGTATTCATTTTGGGTATTTTCTGCTTAATAATAAAACTGAAGCAACTAGGCATAAAGAATTTTTACAGACAGTGTTACTGGAAGTATGCAACTGAAGTATGCAAGTATTCAGGGACCCCAAATTGTTGATGGATATATTCTAAAAGACAGTCTGGCCATCTACGCACATAAAGACAAATAAAGCAGACCCTTGGTGTGAAAGAATTTTAATAGAATTGGTGTACAAATTAAGAGAGAGCAAAAGTGCACTAGTGAGAGTGAGATCGAGAGGAAAGGATTTCAAGTAAGATTCCCAGCAAAACTGAAAATTACTCATCTCCTTGTGGACAAATGCCCAGACAAGTTGAATCAAAAGCAGGGTGGCTGAGTCCCCCAAACTTGCCATCAGTCCAAGGCATCTTCTGTCAGGGAACCACAAGAAAGGGCCCAAGCATGTCCTAAAGAGCAAGATTAGGAGAGACCCAAAATTTAAAATGTACCACATGATCTACCATGAGGTCATGCTAATGGCTGCTATTGTCTCTGCCAAAACTCTAAAGTCCCAGGAGCAGCTTTTCCACATGTCTTGGTTATACTCAGCTCTTCTCCAAGGCTCTAAGTGTCTCTCCCCTCCTTCATTCCACCTCCATCTATATATATCCACCTTGCTCCTTCCCAAGTGGCCTCCAATTCAGGGAGTCTGGTTAATGGTCAGGGATGTTGACAATGTTGCTGCTTGTAAATGGGGCAGGGAAAATGATACCTATTCACTGTGCAGTGATTCTCCTCCCCCTTTCAACCAGAAGCAGTCTGTAACATTACTGCTTTTATCAAGAGGAAACTTACCACAATAGACCAAGAATACTAAGAATAAGTTGTGTATTGGCTATCCAAATTTATTACCCAAATAAATCTACATATTCTAGATGATGGAATATTTAAAATTTAAATTATCCATATAGGGCTTCCCTGGTGGCGCAGGGGTTAAAGACACAGCACTGTCAAGCTATCACCAGCCACCGCAGCACGAGTTCTATCCCAGGCGGGCTGGGGAGCAACCCACATGGCACAGCAGACCTCTTTTGGTTCTTGTGCTGCTCCCTCAGCAGTGTATTTCAGTAGATCTGCCTATTCTGCTCCCCACTCTCTGGTGAATCCTCTCACACCCCCCCCACGCCAGTTGTATGCATAAATAAATAGTTAAAAAAAGTATCCATACAACAAATGAAGAGTGTTAGCGGTACAGGTAGACAATGCACCAGACCTTGGAGAGACATAAAGAACATACACGTAGCATAATGGTTTTCAGGCTTTTCTGCCCTCCTGTCATTAGGACTGTGTTGCCTGATGTGGCAACTGTATTTTGTTACATTGTTGTAAGTTATGTTGTTTACTTCTGTGGGCCATGGCTCTGTATTGAGATACCTGTCAAGAGAAGCAGAGGCAGGAGAGAGAAGGGGAGAAAGAGGGCCAGAGAAGCCCAGAGTGAAGACTTGGGTGGTAGGTGGGAGGAGTGGGGGCCTGGGGGCTTGGAGGCCTGCCTGCCTCCTTGCTGCCCTGTGCTGCCCCCGTTCCCCTATCTGTGCTTGCTTGCTGCGTACCTGCTTGCTGCACTGCATCTCTATAAAAGCCTGAGAAAGCCATCACCGAGGGCTCCAGGACTCTCCTTTACCCCAGTCTGCTTGGATCATAGAAAAGCTGCTCAGTGCCCTTCCTGGCACTACAATACAGACATGTTCCCAGACTTTGTGGATTACAAATAAGCAGAAAGATACTCACCAGAAATAAACTATGTACGAAGGCAGGAGTGGTAGCATAAGATATGCCACCAGAGAAAAATACAGTTTTATCACATTGGCTTATTTAGTGTTCAGCTACTGATCTTTACTGATCTTTAAGAATAGCACTTGATACTGTTTAACAAAGTACTATTGTAGTCTTATTAAAAATGACCTGTGGTCCACTTTAATGTAGTAGAGGAAGAGGAGACAAAAGTCTAGATCTCTAAAAAACTCCATAGCAGCATGGAAAGAGAAAACAGGGAAAAGGCTAACAGTTGTTCAGTGATTTTAACTAGCTTTCTAACAACCATTTTGCTAATGGTTAGCAAAATATTTTCATGTGCTAAAATTTCTGCGTGTAGCAGCAAAAAGTTAATTCTGCAAGACTGTTAAAGGATTCCATCACAGGCAAGCCCTCAGATCAGGCACAGAGCCAAAGAATCAGAGGGCAAATGAATAGGATTTTGCACAGTAAGGAGCTAAATATCCAGTGGACATGGGTTCATATTTGCAAACCAAGTAAGTTGAATTGAGTGACAGACCACTAGCAGCAATTGTGTGGTTTTTATGTTCGTCATGATTGCAGCTTTTACCTTTTACTTGTTCTTCTTTGGAATGAAATTACTTACAAACTTTTTTTTTTTTTTTTTAACACACAATTAGGTATGGTGGGAAATAGTAACCCGGGATGACCGTTGTTTCAACCATTTCTAATTTACCTTAGATAACCTTTAGGAGTAGGGAGCCTATAATTACTGCTAACATAACTGAAAATCAAGACAGAATTCAAGTAATGGGTCACACTGAAAGTTAGTAAATAGGAAGGTTGAGCACTGGAACAAAATTAGAGTGCTAATGAGAAGTCACAGTGCCATTTGCGCACATCAAACTCACGCTTTAAAGTGTGAATAGCTTAATTACTAAGGCATTTTCCCAGCTCTTTAAAGCGTATGTGGCCTTTTCCTCTACTCAACTTTATCCTTTTTCCTCAAAAACCTTTCCCTCTGGGCCTCCCCTGTGGCGCAGCGGTTGAGCGCTGGGTTGCGAAGCTGCCCGCGGCCTCTGCGGCGCTGGTTCGATCCCCAGCTGCAGACCTCTCCTGCCGCCCGCTGCTCCCTCAGCAGTGTACTTCGGTCCTTCTGCCTGCTCTGCTCCCCGCTCTGGCTCTGGTGAATTCTCGCACCCTCCTGCACTTCTGACTGCACCACCGCTTATATAAATAAATAAAGAAATCTTTAAAAAAAATTAAAAACAAAAACAAAAAAAAACCTTTCCCTCCGGTTTGGGCTACGGGCTACTTAAACCAAAAGAAACTTGTTTGGTCCAACAGTCACCGGCCTTAACTACCTTTTTTTTTTTTTTTTTAAATGAAGAGAACATGTTAGGGGGTGGAAAGATAAAGCTCAGGTCTGGAGCCCGGTGGAGAACACAGGTGTCCGGGCGTTCAGGCAGGTGGCTCAGAAGCCCACACCGGCCGGGGACGGGAGCCCAGAGGCCGATGTTCACCACAGGCGACGGGCACGCCTCCGAAGGAGCACAGTCTGGAGGAAAACCCATGGATTTTCAGATTAACCGGGGAGCGTTCTCCACAAAAGCCACCGCAGGGCCAGCCCGCCGAGAAGCACCCTCGAAGATGACTGACGTCTAGACGCGCTCACTCCCAAGGTCGTGGAAATCCCCAGGAAGCACCACCAACCCCACACTCAGCCACCAGAGCCAGCGTCTTCCCTTCTCGGGGGGAGGGGGAGGGGACGCTCAGGCCGTGCTCTCGCGGGATCTAATTCAACCGCCGCCGTCCCCAGGCCCTGTCAAGACCTCGCGTTGTTTGGGTCTGAGGGCGGTGCGATCTCAGAGGGGGGCGGAGCCGGATGGGGGCGTCCCCAGGCCTTGTTGACTTCGGCGTCCTCGCGAAACTGCCCTCGCGCACGCGGCTTTCTGCGCATGCCCAGGTCCCCGACGCCTCTGAAGGCCGCGAGGTCTGGGCTTCCCCAGCCTTGGGTCCCGGCTCCGCCCCTCCCCCGGCGGCGGCGGTGGGGGAGGCCGTGTTGTTGTGGCGGTGGCGGCGGCCGGCTGCCGCGGAGCCCTCCGAGTCCTAGCGCCTGACCCTGCGCGCCGCTGCGGCTGGCCGGACGACCGCCTCGCCACAGGTAACGCAGCCGCCCGGGGCTCTGGGTCGCGTGGGTTGGCGTGTTCGGCGCGCGGGCGGCGCGGGCGCGCTTCGGGGCCGGGCGGCTGGGGTTGGGTCTCGAGGGAGACCTGGAGGTCCGGGTCTTGGGAGTCGGGGGAGGGGGGTGTTCAAGGGAGTCTGGGGGCTCGAAAGGGGCGGGAAGTCGGGAGCCGGGGTCCTCGGGGACGTGTGAGTAGAGGGGCTGGGGGTCGAGGGGGCGCTGGGGCTGCCGCGGTCCCGCGGCTCTGGTCCTGACGGGGGGTCCGCGCAGACGCCCCCACCTTGCTGTCCTCGGACTTCCGCGGCTCCGTCGGGCCTTTTCGGCTCTACCCCGTGACTTTCTGTTGTTGTTTTGATTTTGAAGGAAGAGAATTCAACCTACGTAGCTTCAGGGAAATCTTGGGGGCTGGGGCTGGGACTGGGAAGGGATACAAGAGGCCAAAGCAGGCGCTAACATTGCCTGACTTTCTGGTGTTTTGTTGGAGTATGTGCTACTAGTGCAGCGCCTGTCGTTAGGGTATTTCAACCCCCAGCGTGGAGAGTAGAACCAGAGGGATTCGCTTTGTAAACCCAAGATTCTTTTTTTAAACTTCTCTTGGGTATGCCCGTTAAAAGACAACTGAGAAATCAAAATTCTTTTTTTTTTAATTACAAGGATTTGGTAGACGGACGAGAAAGTGTAGTTTTACCGAGTTATTTTCGCCCATTTTTTTTTTTAATTTGCAAAAATACTACGTGCTCTTTAAGAAAAAAATTTAGCAGCCAAACAATGAAGACGTCAGCTTTGCCTCCCCGCCCCACACCCTCCCCCCTTTTTCCTCTTAGTACCTGGGGTTGGTAGCCAGACTGACTTCAAGTGTGGTGTTTAACCTTTAAGATTTTTCTGCGCATACAGTAAGTATGCTTACAAACAAAATCTGCATCACTATGGCATACAGTTTTTATTAGCTAGTAGTACTCACGGATATCTATGTTATTACATATCTCGTTCTTTTTAAAAAGCTAAATACTTGTGTATTTTTATTTTTTTTTATTTTGGCTGAAAAGTGCCTCCAGTTTTTCCATATATTTTCTTAGCTTTTAAGAAGGGATAAAGGTCATTTTTAAAACTGTGTGGTCAAACTTTCAGACTTCTAAAGTCAGATTGGAATACTTGCGTATTAGGCAAGTTGAGTAATACATTTCCACAGAGGTTAATGGTAACTTACATGAGGCCTGAAGGACTGCATAAAACAGTCTACTAAAATAGATTATTACTTTTACAGTGTTTTCTAAAAAGTAAATTCAAATTCCACATGGTTGAAAACAAACTCATTTCCTGTCTGAAGTGTGAAGAGGAGGTAAGGTAGAATGCAAGTTTGTATTTCAGAGAAAAGGGAAAAACTCCAAAACCTCACACTGCCCGGTATTAAATATTTGGTAGTAAACCATAAGGAGTAAGTAATCAGATAAGTGGAACAATGGTTAACGTTACTGTTAAGTAAGACAAAGCTGGAAAATACCTATTTTTATATTTTTGTGCGTGGAAGAGCAGGAGGCTTTGTTGACTTAATCACTGACTTTTTTTTTTTTAATTGAAAATATACTGTATGTTTATGTTGGGTGCTAGCATTCCGGAAAAACAGAACTGAGTAAGACAGTTACAAAAACAGTCTGGTTCTGAACATGTATAGCCTGAGATCTTAGATTAACCTGTGTAGCTCTGTATTACTTGGGGGAGTTTGCTTTAAAAAAAAAATCGAAAACTCCCATGGTATTTTAGTTTTAATTGTTGATAATAATATGCCCTTTCTTACATATTTTTCATAACAGCATGGGGCATTCTCTTTGTTCAATAGATTAACAAACAGAGGCTCTGAGTGATTAAACTGCTCTGATCCCATTTCACTTTAGTGGTGGTGAATGCATAAGATTCAGGCATGTGTGTAACTGTTTTCTCCTCTGCCATGCTGCCTCTCATTACTGAAGATTAACGTAAAATTACTGATCTTAGGATTTCCTCCTCTTTATTGCCTTGGAAATGTTTCTAACAAAAATAGAGACTTGAATATGATGATATTCCTTGAAAAATAATCCAAAGGACATAGTGTAAAACTGCAATGTTACCTTTTTGGAAAAGGTTTTTCTGGTGGCATATTATTAAACTATTTACTTCTTTGTGCTGATTGCTGTTAACTAAGAATATGGGGAACTTTGTTAATGTAGTAACTCTGTTTAATACCGTGGTATATTTGGATATCATAGTTAAGTTGTAGCTCTTACTGGTACTTTTATTCTTTACAGACTTGGTGGATAATCTTAGTTCATTTACCATATTTAAGAATTCAGTTTACTATTTGTAAATTATAATGAAAAGATGCGAAGAGGGTCTTAAAAAGATTAAAATTTAAATTTTTGGTATTTTACAGCCTTAAGGTGCATCATGACAGTAGAGACGCCTCGTTTTATTATGGAGTTGTTAATTTGTTTTGGTTTTCCTGTAGATATGGCAACACTGTAGTTTTAGGAAATATGGCAAATTCTGAAGTTAGTTTGATGAGGTTCCAGCAACCTTCCCTTTGGTGGTGATGGGATTTGTAGTTCCCAGTGTATTTTGGCTTTGGTCTGGAGTGGGGGTGGAGTCCACAAAGCCTGTATGGAATTAGCTTTAGGACATCCTTTTCCCCCTAACAATATGTTTAAAAAGAAACCTACATATGGGGATATATTTGAAGTTTTATTCTTGCCAATTATTAAAGATGCTTGTTGGATTCACATTTAATTGGGAGGTATAGCTAGTCACTTATTTCTTGGACAAGTTATACTGGATGTGGCTGGGTTTTTTAGTTGTGGAACACAAAAATCTTTCTGGTGTTGAAAAGTGGTTAGAATATGTTGAGAACTACTGATGATCAGCTCTTGAGGAGTGAGGAATCCATTGCTGGTGTGGTTTGACTTAGTGCAGGGTCCTTGGGTTCACTCTGGGAAAGGTTTTACCAGAGTTTCCCTTTCAGTGGCATGTTTCTTTACGAGTCAGAGACGGACGTTCTATTTAAAGGGTAGTTTATTAGGAAACGGGTCAGAAAAGTAAAGTACACTTGCATAGACAAAAGCGGACAGGAAGAGCTGCCCCAGAAGGGACAGGTTTGCTCAGAGAGGCCTGCGTGGTTGCAGGAGGGCGGCCTTGACAGGTCATGGGCAGGCAGGAAGCTGCTGCCCTGTAGAGGGAGAGAGTTGGTGAAAAGAGGCACCTGCATAGTCACAGGTGGGCAGTGGGAGTGCTGCTCAGAGCCAGTGCAGAGACTGCAATTGATATAGTCTTCTTCTGTTTGGGAGGGGCTCACTCCTGAGCTGTCAGTTGGTTGCTACTTTTGGACAACTATGTAGAATTTTGAAGGGCCTGGAGATTCCACAGTGGGCTTAATCTCCATATCTTTACCTTTGGGGGTCCCTTGGGCTCAGTCTCCATATCTTTAGACTGCACCTCAGGATACTAGTGTCTATGTTATGCTAATCTCTTTTGCCCCCACCTCCTAGTGTGAGCCAGGTTTCTGTTCTTGTGGTGCTTCTTTTAGTTTTTTCACTATTCCTGTCCTCTGTCAATGCTTATGTATGTGTTTTCTAAAATTATGAAATAGTAAGAGATCATTTTGCTAATAAATAGTTGCTTTTTGAATTTAAGCTGAAAATCCTTTTGGAGTAGCTAGAAATCAACTATTTGGTTCCTGTGAAGGAGAGTAAAAGAAGTTTCAGGTGTGATTTAGATTTAAAATCCTTAATTAGGGCCTCCCTGGTGGTGCAGCGGTTGAGCACTGGGTTGCGAAGCTGCCCGCAACTTCTTCAGCGCCGGTTCTATCCCCGGCCACTGGCAAGGGTCCCACATGGCGCGCAAACCTCTCCTACTGCCCTCCGCTCCCCTCAGCAGTGTACTTGGTCATTCTGCCTGTTCTGCTCTCCCTCTGACTCTGGTGAATTCTCTCACCCTCCCCCACTTCTGACTGTACCCAGTGTTTGTATAAATAAATAAATAAAATCTTTAAAAAAAAATTTGGGTTTTTAAAAAAATAAATAAAATAAAATCCTTAATTACCTCTCAGTTACCACTCAGTTACCAAAGGTCCCACCTCCAGAATTAGAGATGAGCTTCATTTTGGGAGGGACACAAACATTTAGCCTGTAACAGTCCCACCCTTTAAAAAAAATTTAGATGTAATTAACATGTACTATTTATAAATGGAGTTTAAAAACTAATTTTCATTAAAGTGATTGTGAAATTGCATGGAGAATCTTTTTTTCTGATATTTAGATTTCTAGGGAGAAACTAATAAAGGTGAAAGAGACATCAAAATAAAGTGAAAATCTGAGAATTAGCCTTCAAAATAGACAAAGAGAAAAGGGATTTCCTCAGTGAGTCATTTGTAGGGTCAAATATGTGAAATTGAATGGTTGTTACAGAAGATGAAGATTTCAAAATTAGCGTGACTTGAGCAATGAAATACTGAAAATATATGTAATCATAATTATTATATTATGTTACCTGTGTCTTTCTGGGACTTGAGTTGGAATAATACTTTTCAGTAATGCTTAGGCTCTAATGTATAGTAATCACATCATGCTAGTTTAGTTTGTAAACACAGTTATGTAACAGGGTGGTCCCCAGGAAAGGGGGAGGTTCCAGGTTCCCTGCCCCACCCCAGGGAGGGTGGAGCTGAGCAGGAAGAGAAGAGGATGCAGAGGAGACTGAGGAAGGAAGGAAGCAGGATGGAGCCAGAAGGACACCTGGAGGAGGCGCATGGAGCCTAGAGACACGTGAAGAAACTGCGCTTGTCTTTTGGTCGTGGACTGGGTGACACAGATGTGGGTGAGACCTGTGGGGAGGTGACAGTGGCAGCTTTTATCTTGAGGTTGATTTTGCTCTTTTCCTTCCGGGCTTGTCTGGTTGTTTCTGACCCTTTTCTGTGGGTCCCCACTGGAAGATGCTTTAGACTTGTAGCAGGCTTTGGGGCCTTGTTCTGGGCCGATCCCATATGGATGGACTTTTACCTACGAGGGGGCGGGTAACTTTGGGTGCTTCATTTAGAAACTAGACTCTTAGCCTTTCCTGTACTGTTTACTAATTGTACTGATGTTTCTTTTCATTAAAATCTCATATGTTCTGTGTTGATGCGGCAGAACCCATTTAGAATAGGCAGGTTTGCGGGTTTTGGGCTGCCCCTCTATAACAGTTACAGTGAACATCTGAAGCGCTTTTTTTTCTGTGTGATTTCTACAAAGCAGACTAGTCCTGTTATAGGACAGCCCCGATATTGAACGGGTTGCTGGCTGTGGGTCCTCACCCGCGCGCTTACAAGGGACTTATTACTACTCCACTACAGGCATACACAAAAGGTTAATAAAAGGTTTATTTACAAGGGAAAAGGAAATAAGGAAAATGTACAACTCAGGGAGAAAATAGGGAAATAAAGTCTTTTACGCGTCCTACCCGATCCGACGACCTGGAAACCCAAAGGCACTCTCAGAGCTGGCCAAACGCTGCGAGCTGGTGGATAGTCAAAATGGGGATCCCCAAAGCCCACGTGTCTGGCTTTGTACCAATCTGGCTGCTTAACCCCACCCTCAGGTCCCAACCACCTTCCCTTTGGTGGTGATGGGATTTGGAGTTCCCAGTGTCTTTGGCTTTGGCCTGGGGTGGGGGTGGAGTCCACAAAGCCTGTATGGAATTAGCTTTAGGACATCTTTTCCCCCCTACAGTCCTTCTTGTGACTTTTCAATTTTTTAGCTCACTTCTTACCTGTAAGGTAATGCAGCTGTTACCTTGTATTGACTCTCAGCTTCCTTTATGGAGATGCATTTTCTCCTTTTGGGTTCCACACTGACCCATGGCATCCACTGTTCTTTTTTTCCTCTTTGCTCAGTCCCCAGTTCTGCCTCATTTCCTTAAACTTCATACTTGCTTTTTGTTGCTCTCCTTGATAAACTCTCCAAGTGGCTGTCATTTTGGTATCTTGAAAAAACATTTCAGAATTAAACTTAACACTTTGTTTACTTGGCAGATTAATCCTTCCCTTATTTCCTTGCTTACATCAATGACCTTGACATTTTCTTGGTTATCTAGGGTCAAAACCAAATTCTTCATTCTTTTCTCAAAAATTTATTTTAGTGCATTGTTTCTTGATTCTCTTCTTTCCATTTTTCCAGGGACATTGCATTTTTAATCCTTCGACTGCCATCAACAGGAGACATCATTAATCTTTTACTGGTCTTAATGCATACTGCCATCAAATTAATTGTCCTAAATGCAGCCCTTGTGTTTTCAGTGCTAGATGACAGAAATGAAAATCAAACTCGAAAGAACATTTCTTATGTCGGTGGCTGTGTCAATGCTTTTATTCTTACATGGTCTTCATTTCAGGCTTATAGTGGTAAATATTATCTCACACTTTACATGAACCTGAAGGAGTGCTATTAGGTAGAACTGGAATTTGATCACAACCATATCTTCTAAGTTTGTGTTCTTGACCACTGTGCTTGTACTGAGTGGTTCCGGATCAGCTTGAATAAAGTCCTTGCTCCTCAGTGTTGGCTTTCAAAACTGCATTATTTGACTGCACTACGCCTTTTAACTTATTTCTTGTTTTATTCAAACTTAAGTTTTACTTTATTATTTTGGTTGCTCATGCAGTTTCACTTCTTAGAATTCTTTTCCTATCTCTGCGTTTTGAAGTCCTCCATGTAAAAGACAGCCTCATAAACCACATTTCCATAGAGCCCCCTCTCCTCCCTTTTTTTGTATGACAGTAATGTCTTCAGTCATTCCTATAGCTGTTTGATTTCATTACAGTACCTTCTATGCAGTATTTATTTTTAAGTAGTCTGATAGCTGTAATTTATATTCTTTTTTAGAAAAGATTTATGCATACAAGAAATGGGATACAGGCCAAAGGTGTGGGGGAGAGACAGAATGGGGAGCAGAACAGGCAGATCCACTGAAATACATTGCTGAGAGGAACAGCAGGCGAGGCAGGAGAGGTCTGCTGCACCATCTAGGTAGCTCCCTGGCCAGCCAGGTATCAAACTGGTGCTGCAGTTGCTGGCAGTAGCTTGCTACTGCTGTCTTTAACCCCTGCGCCACAAGGGAGGGAGGCCCTTGTATACTCTTAACAGATTATAAAATGTTTGGATATAGAAACTGCCTTACTGTATCTCCCATTGGATGCTTAGGAACTATGTATGAATGAATATGAAAATTATAAATGGTTAAATGCCCTTTATTGGCATTAATTAGTATCAGATTTTAGTCTAGATGGCACAGTAGTTTATTGGAGTTTTCAATTGTGTGTGTATATATAGCAAAAATAGATTTTCTTGTAGCCTTTCAAATGCTTTCTTTTATTTTCACATTGATTATTAGCTAATTACAAGTTCGTAAATTTTAAAAATAAGTTTTTTATGCATATACCTGTGAATTAATATTGTATATTGAAATTCTTAAAATAGTTTTTGACATGTGAATTCTTTTCCAAGCTGTTGAATTAAGCACAATTTTCAAATGAACTACAATATTGTCATAACCCTCTGACCTCACAGTCTCTTCTTTGCTTATATCAATGTAAAAGAATAAAACTATGCCTGTCCTGTGATGTTTTGTTCCTTTTGGTGATTATCAGGAAGTTCTAACTATATCAACAGAAATGCCTTCCTATAGATTATCCATAGCTGTTTGCTTTCCTGAAGATAGTTCATGTGGAATTTCAGACTCATTTGATTCTGTCAAGGTTCATTACTTTGCAGAGGTTTCAGTTGTATATCTCTCTTAATCTTCCTTTGTAGCCTACACTTAATATAATTTAGTAGTTTCAGTAACTAGTTCTTGGCTTTATTAAGTAAAAACAACCCTTGCTGTTAGGAATTGAGAATGTATGTTATTTTTTGTGGTGGTGATGGGTGGGAGATACTGGAGTTTCTTTTTGGAATGCTAAATGCATGAAAGGTGATGATTGATTCTAAGATCAATTTGTCAGTTTACATGTTCTGTTTTTAAGCGTTAAAATAAAACTAAGTTTCAGTTTAAGTTTTTAAGTTTAAGTATTTAAGTTTTAAGTTTAAAATAATTCATTGATGGGCCTCCCTGGTGATGCAAGGGGTTAAGATGCAACGTATGAAGCTGTCTGCAGCTTCTGCAGTACGAGTTCAAGTTCGGTTCCCTGCCGGCCAGTGAGCAACCCACATGGCGCAGCAGACCTCTCCTCACTCGCCTGCTGCTCCAGTCAGCAGTGTACCATGGTCGATCTGCTTGTTCTGTTCCCTACTCTGTCTCTGGTGAATCCTCTCACCCCCCACATTTCTGGTCTGTACTCCAGCTCTTGTATGCATAAATAAACAAATCTTTAAAAAATAAAATAATTCACTGCTATTAAAATAGGTAATATTGTCATGTACATTAAATGTTAAGTGATACATAAAGTGTTATAAACTGAAAATGTCTCCTCAGCTGCCCACTTGTAAGTAAAAGTGTCAATGGCATGAAAGAAATTGGGATGACATCTCTTAGATAATAGAAAAACTTAATTTCTTTATATACAAATAAATGGGGGTAACTTTTTGCCCTGCTTATATAGATGAAATACACTGCAGTTATTCACTTCATTTCTGCAGAGAAAGAACTTCATTCTTAAAAAAAAAAAAGTATAGCCTCAAAGTTTCTGTTACATATGTGTACTTGTGTATATGTATTATAATTTAACCATATTTCCTGCTGAGAGTCATTTAGATTGTTTCTAATTTTTTACTGTTTTTACTGTTATGTCTATTGAGGCAATACTTTGAGGGAAGAGAAATAAAATGTAGATTTTATTCCCGCAGGAGAAAATAAAGTTTGAAAACTGAAATGGATGTTTCTTGGGGGAAATCATAGCAAGTGAATTGGAAGAATGGGAATGACAGTGGTAGCTGCATCTGTAACCAGTTGTCTGTTCTTGGTGAGCATCAGCCCTCAATATTTGGTGTTTAGAAATGATACTTGATATCTGGAAACCGGTTTCTGGGATTGTGGTCTACAGTAATATATTTAATGTTGGAAATCTATTTAGGGGATAAACTCCCTTGCGTATAATCTAGAAGAAAATACAATGGTCTACAATTCACTGTATTTTATGTGACCATTTTTTTAATTATAGTATTGTTTGTTCAAAGATTTAGACTACTGAAATACATGAAGTTAACCAAATTTGTCCTTCGGCAAACTCCCCCGTTCTTATCTGTTCCTCATGAATTTCTTGAGGAATGAAAAAATTTTAAGTTTGATGTGAATCATTTCAAACTTTTATGTGGAAACATATTCCTTCATCTTAATGTCAGAAACCTACCAAATAACATGTAAATGATAAGAAAGATAAAAGTCAGAATTGCATGAAATAACAAATGAATATGATAATGATGGGATACAAGGTAGGGTTCTATAAATAGAATATTGTTTAAAATGTAATAGTTACTTAGGTTCTGAAGTTGGTATACAGGTCACTCCTAATAAGTCACTTATAGTTTCCCAAACTTTACTTTTTTTAAGTAGTAGTATATAATTTACTGAATAGTGATGTGTTTTCTTTCTTTGTCATTCTGTAGATTTGAGAGCTTTTTTGATAGGTCTTAAAAATTACTTAAGTGTTTTGCTAGATACGTCATTTATTTCTAAGGTTTATTTTACATCTTGCTTAGGTCTGTAAAATTTAGATTTTTTTAAAACAGTGCTTCATTTGTACTGGCTAATTTCTCAACACCTATGATTCTCTTTTGGTCATTTATATGTAATTACTAGTCATTGTGGAAAAAAATAAGTAAGGAGTCTTTGGTTTTTGCTGCCCCTCTTCCCATAATAATAGTAGGAATTCATTGTAGAAAGACAGGGAAATAGGGGTAAAGAAGAAACAGATTACATGTAATGTTATTACTCGGGGTTGATATATTCTCCAGTTAATACCGTGAAACTTCTCTGTGGATGTGAACATCAACTAGAAGAGCCCAGCTTTATAATACTGTCAGAGTGGTGACTTTGGTAATAGAAGCATGGGAAATGTGAGTGCTTGCATTTTCTCTAGTTGGGGTACTTCGTTAAGCAGCTAACACTGTGGCAGGTCTTTGACTTAGCATGCCAGGTGCTTTGTGCACATCTACAGCTAAGTGCTTGGGTGTTTAACTTGGTGATGGAAGCCACAGGCATGTGGGTGAATGCATCAGGCAGTGCACTTTTCTCAGTGCCCCTAGATTAATAGTTCAGAACTTTTATTTTGACTCCATATCATTGTAGGCCATCTTTAAAATACTGGACCTAAGTTTATAAGAAAGAAATCTTCAGAAATGCTATAGCTCAAAAAACAAATATTTGTTTTACAGTGTCTAGGATGGCTTATTTTATCCTTACGGTTCCTGAGAATACTAGTACTCATCTCTCATGTTTTCATTTTAGTCTCTTGATGACTAGAGTGGATTTTGAAATTCTTGGTCACATTATTCCTCAAACATAAGAGCAAATTTTGGAACACATGAGGAAGGTACTCACTAGTTTTATTTTCCAGAAAAAACCTGGCAGTGTCTATTGTGAAATAACATATATTGTAAATTCCAGTCTGAAGGAATTACTTCATGTGCTTCTAAACTGTTTTAATGGTCTTAATATTTTTCCCCTGTAAATAGAGTTATTTGAATATTTATTCTTTTTTGAGCCAGAGAAGTTAGAAATGGTAAAAGAAAGATTTGAACTTTCTACAGTGATTTTATAAATATCTGTGTACTATAACAATTCACTGCTTTGGTTCTAAAGGAAAGTGCAGGAAATTACCAGGTATCTCATTGTTTATGGTAAAGAAACCTTTACGTAAACTCTCTTTTAAGGATTTGTTCAATTAACATTATTTTAATAATCACTGGTTTTTATTGTACCTAGTAAGATGAATTGTCACATTAAAACAAATTATATATGTATATATATGCATGGATTCACACACACACATATACACACACACACACAGGTGCATATATTTATGGGCATCTGCTGCTCATATCTCTAGGAGGCACTGTTCAGAATAGTTATATAATATAATTTAAATTCCCTGTGTTGATTCAGGAAAAACTTTCATTGTAAATGGTGCTTCTTGGAATTGTGTAGAATGCTCATATCTGTGGTGCTCTGACATGTTCATGTAACTTTCATTACATAATCTTCACAGCATTCTTGTTGAAGAGGCAGGTGTTTCATTTTATAGATGCATGAAGAAACTCAGTTATCTTTTTTTCTGAGTCTGTACTCTTTTAGGTAAAGGGATCTCCCGTGTTAATAGTATTAATTAGAGACCAGTCTTGGGGCCAGTCTCACCATCAATATTGTAGGAGTGGAGCCAGGAGATTGAAAAAAAGGAGTAGAAAGAGCAAGGAGAATGATTGCTATACAATCAAGGTCAGGATGTGGAGTCACTTATGCCCAGCATAGCTGCATATAAAATACGGCAGGGCACATGTGGTCACACAATAAGAGATGAGATGTTACTGCAGTCCAAGACAAAGGCAAAATTCTGGATTATAGAGTATTTCTGCTATACCAGTTGACTTCTGGGGGGCATTATCACAAAATGTTCTGATTTGGAGTAACCAAGAAATGGTCGCTAAAATAGTATAGAGCTCTTCTTTACACTGTATAGAAAGACTTTGTTTTTAATCTTTGAAATCTAAAGAAATAATTTGGGTATCAGTAACATTAACTCATTATAATCTAGTGGTGCAAGATAAAAAGCATATGCTAAATTTGAATATGTATGTTAGTTCATTTGAGTCCTAAAACTGGTGAATTGATAGTAAAGTAATGTCATTGTGAAGGTAAAGGTCAGGAATTGGGACTTTAATAAATACATTTGAATCTGGACCTTTTTCCTCATTGTTACCCAAAGCTGTTTATGAAGTACAATGTCTGCGTGTTTCCTTTGGCATCTTTTAGTGCTTTCTGTTGTATAAACCATTAATAAAATCAAATCCTCATCCTAAATGTCTTAATATTCTTTTCACTAGTATGTTTTCTCATTCAGTTTTAGTGATACACAAAAAGCATTTACTGGCAGGCAGTCTTTTAGAAAGAGTGCTCCCTCTTCAGGCCAACTGGAATCATGCTACATTAAAATTTGGACAATTTTGAATTTGCTGCAAATGCCCTGATGGTTACAGCTAAGTAAAAGTGTGACTATTACATGTAAAGGTTTCTCATACTGAACTGAACTTCTATAAGCACTTAGAGTGAATCTTTATTTTTTTTAAAGATTTATTTGTTTGTTTATACATGCAAGCACTGGGTGCAGTCAGAAGCACGGGAGGATGAGAGAATTCACCAGAGCATGGAGCAGAGCAGGCAGAAGGAACGAAGTACACTGCTGAGGGGAGAAGCGGGCAGCAGGAAAGGTCTGCACGCCATGTGGGACCCTCCCCCGGTGGCTGGGGAGCAGCCTGGGATCGAACCGGCGCTGCAGAGGCTGCAGGCAGCTTCGCAACCCAGCGCTCAACCGCTGTGCCACTGGGGAGGCCCTAGATTGAATCTTGATAGATTCAATAGTAGATTTCCACTGTTACAAAGTAAGGTCAGTAATAAAGCAGGACTGAGCCCTAAGCAGCTTTAGGCTTGAATTTATGTTTAGAGACAATTTTCCCAATCATTTAAAATATTAGAAATTCTGAATTTTTTGTGACACTGTATTCAAGGTCTAAGCATTGGACACTTTTTTAAATAGCAAAAGATGATTACAAGGTATAATAATAACCAAACCATGGTTGATGGTTTTATTATTTGGCATATTTCCAGTTAGTATTTCAAGTTGAGTATCAGTGCCTTCATAAAGTTCTTGTTTGGTCTATTGAATATTCTTTTAGTTAAAGAACTTTTGACAGCTAAAGGCTTTACATTGTCTGAAGATTGTGATATGCATTATTTATAAAAGAAAGTAAGTTGCAAGTTCTTTCAGGGACTGTGAGCTGTCTTTCAAGTTGATTGTCCTTGTCATCTTTTTAATTTCCTGTTTCTTGGCTGGGAAATATGAAGGTGGGCCCAGATGTTCACATTTATAGTTGTTTGATTCTCTGTGCAGCAGCTTTTTGCAGGAGAGGGCAAATGAAGTTTGGACAGTATACTAGACCAGTAATGCTAGAACCTGGCATTGTAAACATCACGGTACTAGGCAGAGGGGAATTAAAGGTTGCTGCTCAGCTGACATTAGGGTAGGAGGACTACCCTGGATTATTTAGAAGCGTTCAGTACAATTACGAGGTTCCTTAAAAGTGGCAGCAGGAGGCACAATGAGGGCTTAACTCAATGTTGCTGGTTTTGAAGATGGAAGAAAACGGACAATGGTTTCTTGAGAATGCAAAAAATAAGCCCTCCTATAGCCTCTAGAAAGGAATGAAACCCTGCCAACTCTACCTGATCTTAATCCAATGGGATTATGTCAGGCTTCTGATCCCCAGAATTCTAATATAATAAACTTGTGTGGTTTTATTTATTGTAATGATAGAAGACTGATAAATGTTTATATATTGGGACTCTTTGATTTCCTTAGTGAAAAAATTGCTAAGCAAAACCCTTCCCCCAGAAAAATATTGACATATTTACAAACCAGTAAGGCTATATATAAAGCTAGTGATAATTGTATTTGAATGAAGATGAACTTGAGCCTTGCCAGGTAGGATCTTTTTAGCCTGGTTACCATTCATTTTTGCATCATCCTGGAGGCATCTTTGGAATTCTCTCTTTCTTTAATGGTGAAAGTGGTATACTAGGCAAGCACATGAATACAGGATGTCATGAAGATGGCAGAACCATAGCTTAGAAGACCATCTTAAAGTTAGTTCCAGTAATCTAGTTAAAATTAAAATGGAGACAGGGATTTTCACTGAGGAATGTGATAATTGATAGGTGAGGAGCTATGTATGTTAAGTTTGAGATACTGATGGGAATCTCCTTTCCTGGGAAATTAATCTAAAAATGTACTAAATGCACTAGAAAATTTATTCAAAGGAGGAAACTGATTTTGAATAAGCAGAGCAGGAAAAAGAAAAAAAAAAAAAAAAACTACCCTCAAGTCCCCAAATGTAGTATGTTGGAAGAAGGTAGGGACAAAATTAACAACTATTTAAAAATTTTTGTGGGTGGCAGACTTCTGGGGTTGTTATGCATTTGCTACATGGAGTCTTTCCAGTTTAGGGGAAAGTGTCTTACACTAGAAGTTGTACTTACATTTTGTTCTCAGTAGGAAAGACAGATTATTCCTGTGCATTTACTGTACACACACAAAAGTGAGTTTCCTTCTTGACACACCAGCCAGCCATAGAAAGTATAAAAAATTACAGCAAGGTAGTTGCGTAAGACTAACTAAAAATTGCTATCTTTGAAAGAATTTTTGTTCTTCCAAAATATGTAAACCTGTCCTCCCAACACACATTAAAACAAACTTCCAATAGAAACATAAAACTGTCTCTGGCAGTTGTCACTCTTTTTTCTTTGGTGTTCAGTATATTGCCTTTTTAGTGTAATAGTGTCATGTACTGTTGCTTCCAACTTACAATTTTTTTTTTCGCTTAAATGGAAGATATTAACAAATTTGTTTACTTCTTTAATGCCTGTTAGTTTTCCTTCTGTGTTACTATAACTCTGCTACTGCCTTTTTCCAACAAATATTTTTTATAGTTGTCCTCTTTCAATTTGAAGTGCCACTAGAATAAGAAAAAAGTAACATTATTGCTTATTCCTGGCATTTGTTACAAGAATTTGGCTCTGCTATTTTCCTTGCTCTTTTATTCTGTTCTATTTTTAGCCTGGTTACCATTCTTAAATTGAAATTCAATGAGTTCTTCAGTGGTTTTATTTTGCCCTTTGCAGGTGTGCTTATAACATTGAAGTCTTTAGAGGGAAAACAAGGACAACAGGAAAAAGCTTGTGCTTCAGTTAATAAGCTCATGTTTTTATGCACCATTCCAGTAGGTGAGCCCACTATGGTAATCAAACTGTGTAAATAGTTTGATTCTAGATGGATTTCCTAATAGGAACATGAGATGGCAGAATTGGCAGCCAGCGCCCTCATAATCTTCATCATTGTTGGCGTCTAGCTTTATGGGAAACTCTCAGCACAGAAAAGCTGGTGACAGTAGTTAAAGGTTTCACTGAGAAGCGAAGAGAAAACATACCCTAAAACTTAGAAGTTTAAAAAGAAAAAGGAAGTGTTTGCAGGATACAGTAAATTAAGTCAAATACAAGGATTTTGGATGTTTGGGCTGGCAAAGTAACAGGATCTGTTTATTTTCAGTTCATTTATTGCGTATTTTCTTGTTCTTCATTGTCTGATTGAACTCAGTGTAGTATATTCTTTTCAGGTTATGTCACTCTAGTACAAATAGGAAAGAAAGACCACACAGTAATTTGAACAGGGAGAGTGTAATGTAAAGAATTATGAAATGTAATGGGATTGGCTAGTAAGAAGTAAACAGAGCTCTAAAAAATTTAGCAGTAGATAGAAGACATAGGTCTATGATTGCATACCAAGGAAGAGGCCCATACAAAGCTGAGGCCCAGACTTTGTTGCTGTGGTGTCTCCTTGATGGAATTTGCCAGACATCTCTTTTGGGGGTACCAAAGAATTTCATAGAGATGTTTCATCAGAGCCTATTCTGTAAACTGTCCGAGGAGAGAGTGCTACTGTAGCCTGGTGATGGAGAAGTGTTTCTGCACTGTAGGAACTGGTCAAATCATGCTCCAGACCAGGAAGCAAAGCTTGATCTTCCTGTACTCTTTCTTAGACATTTACTCATGCTGTGGCTAAACATTTCCCATCAGTTGGAATTAATGCAGAAAGTAAGATATTTTTGATTTATACCTAATATCTGGTAGAATCAAGGCAACGTGATGGCATACTGCTTTTTAAACAGTCTCTACAATCTTGTGCTCCCTTTGCCATTCAGAACTTCTAGTTAAAATAAAGGTAGGTGCCTTTTAATTTAGAGAGTAGTTCCTACTTTTTAATTTTGCTTCCAGTCAGCTGTTCTTGGCTGTTGTTAACTTAATCTCCTTTTCCCTTTTACATTTAAATGTCAAAATGGAATCATAGTCCTTGAACCAGATATTTGAGCATTGCTCTCCTCTTTTTACTACACTGACTCAGATTAGTGGCCCTGTCAACAATTTTAGCAAGTATTCTACACTTCAGTGTCAGTTTATTTGAACAATATAAGGATTTTGTGGTTGTTTTAAAAACAGGGAAGACACTTCGAGCTTTTATTTTATGATGTATTCAGGGAAAAAACTCAAGATGCTAGAGCTATAAATTCTGTTAGCATGACCTTGAACAAGTAATTTTGCCTTATGCATGACAGGGTGAACAACTTAATTTCAGGGTTTTCTTCTTTATGATTGTATTGCTTATCCTTCTTTCTTTTTCACATATATTTAAATTAATGGGTTTATTTGCACAAAAAAATACATAGATTATGTGTCTGCTGTCATGGATACAAACTTCAAATTCCAGAACGAGATTTCAAATGACAGCAGTATAGTTTGTTTTTGATTTGGCCTTATTTTACTGCTGTTGCCATAGTACTTTAACTATAAAAAATTAAGGTGCCAGGGGTCTCCCCGGTGGCGCAGCGGTTGAGCGCTGGGTTGCGAAGCCTCTGCGGCCTCTGCGGCCTCTGCGCGCCGGTTTGATCCCCGCTGCTCCCCGGCCACGCAGGAGGTCCACATGGCGCAGATCTCCTGCCGCCCGCTGCTCCCCTCAGCAGTGTGCTTCGGTCCTTCTGCCTGTTCTGCTCCCCGCTCTGCTCTGGTGAATTCTCTCACTCCCGCGCTTCTGACTGTACCCAGTGCTTGTATAAATAATAAAAAAAAAAAAAAAAAAAAAAATTAAGGTGCCAAAGAAGTTGTAATCTATGCAAGCTGTATTTGTAGGTCTGTAGAATGATTTAGAAAGTATAGTATACATGCCCTTTTAATATACATGTGTAGTATCACCAACTAAATTGTAAGCTCTTGAAGACTTTTGTCTCTTCTCCAATGAAATATACCTCAAAGCAGGGCATATTAGGATAGTGGAGCATGTAACTTGTTTAGTGGGTAGGTAGATGTCTGCTATTTTGTAAAATATATTTTAAATAACTGGGGAGCTATGCTAAATTCCTTTGTGGGGTTCTTGAATTATCTTTCTGTGTTACAAGGCTCCCTAATCTCAGAGGCAAAATAGCCTTCTGATCTTTGTAATGCAAGTATTAGTCTAAACCTTTCATTTTTATCACATGAATGTCATGCCAAAGATGTTTTGTGAGAACTGAAGAAAGGCACTGTTAGGAACTGAATCTTCCTGTCCTCTCAAAATTTTTATGCTGAAGTCCTAACCCTCTCTGAGGTTGTGCTTGGAGAGGGGGACCTCTAGGAAGTAATTAAGGTCAAAAGGGTGAACCTCTGATCCTTTGGGATTAGTGTCTTTATAAGAAGAGACACCAGAGAGTTTTTTTCTCTCCTGTCACATACACCATTATGAAAGGCCATGTGAAGACACAGTGAGAGGGTGGTCATCTGCAAAACTGGAAAGAGAGTCCTCATCAGAATCTAGACATGCTGGCACCTTGACTTGGATTTCTAGATTCCAGAACTGTGGGATAAATTATTGTTATTTAAACCACTCAGTCTAGTATTTTGTTGTGGCAGCTGAAGCTAAAACAGGTTCCTGACTGTTCTGGGGATGGTCTTAAAGATTTGTGGGAGGTTGGGTTTCTTCTCCTAGAATTAATTTAATTTAATTTTATCTTATTTTTTAAGGATTTATTTATTTATTTATACATACATACAAGCCCTGGGTATAGTTAGAAGCGTGGGAGGGTGAGAGAATTCACCAGAGTGGGGAACAGAACAGACATACCGATGAAATGCTCTGCTGAGGGGAGTAGTGGGCGTGGCAGGAGAGGTCTTCCTGCCATGTGAGACCCTTGCTGGTGGCCAGGGATCGAACCGGCGCTGCAGAGGCTGTGGGCAGCTTTGCAGCCCAGTGCTCAACCGCTGTGCCACCAGGGGAGGCCCCTCCTAGAATGATTTTAGAGATAATTATAAACACTTGGTTGAGTGCTAGGCATCTAATAATTTAGTTATGTGAACAAAATCAGGCCTGTTGAGATCCAAACTGAGTTTGAAGTTAGCATCCTGTCTGCCTGTGGATGTATCTACAAATGCAACCATATTTGCAATACTGTTGTCAAGTAGGATGGGGATAGGGTAACTGGGAAGTAGAGGCTTTTATCTCATGACTGACTTGTCCCTGTGAAAGATGAAGTATGATTTTGTTGAATGAGAGGCATCCATCTTGAGAGGATGGTGGCAGTGGATGTGGGTAATGTATGAGTTTGCTGTGAAGAATGAGTGAGTGGGAGCTACAGTGGATAAAGATAGGTGTTGCTGGATGTTATTGAAAATCCAATTCTGTTTGAGGAACCTGAATCTTTTGTGAAACCAGTTCAACTACTGGATTTTTTGCTTCAGAAATACTCCATAGTATAAAACACAGAAGAGAGGTTATTGGATCTGTTCAAGATCTCTTTGCAGAAAGAGAGGCAGAAAGAATGAGGGGTTGAGTGGAGTGGAGTGAAGCCATATTTATGGGACCAATGTGGTTTGAGTGAAAATGAAACTGGCGAGTAGCAGCAAATAAGGACTTGTTGGCCACACCTAGCCTGCTGCCTGTTTTTCTTTCTTTTTTTTTTTTTTAAAGATTAGTTTATTTATGCATACAAGAACAGGGGTGTAGCGGGTGAGAGGATTCACAAGAGAGAAAGTGTGGAGCAGAACAGGCAGATCTACTGAAATACACTGCTGAGGGGAGTAGCAGGTGAGATTGGAGAGGTCTGCTGTGCCATATGGGTTAGCTCCTTGGCCAAGATTGAACTTGTGCAGCCATGTAGCTTCATAGTGCTGACACTTAACCCCTTGCACCACCAGGGAGGTCCCTGCTGCCTGTTTTTCAAGTTTCAGTGTCTATAAATAAATTTCTGGAACTCAGTCATGCTCTTATATTAACATGTTTATGGCTGTTGAGAGTCCCTTAGTATTTTAAACTGTTAATCCCAATTTTGTTCAGTTTGACTATGGCTTATTCTTTGAAGACCTGTTAATAAGTAATTCTGTTATTAAAGAAATTTAGTTCTAAGAATTCATTTTAACCAAATTCAAAGTAATTTTTAAACATTTTCTGAAAGTGCACTTATTTAACAGACTAATATCCTTGGAGAAGGACAGTGTGTGAACTAACATTATTCTTTTTTTTAAAGATTTATTTATTCATACAAGAACTGGGGTGTAAGCCAGAGGTGCGGGGGTGGGTGTTTGTGAGAGGACTCACCAGAGAGAGTGGGGAGCAGAACAGGCAGATGTACTGAAATACACTGCTGAGGGGAGTAGCAGGTGAGATTGGAGAGGTCTGCTGTGCCATATGGGTTAGCTCCTTGGCCAAGATTGAACTTGTGCAGCCATGTAGCTTCATAGTGCTGACACTTAACCCCTTGCACCACCAGGGAGGTCCCTGCTGCCTGTTTTTCAAGTTTCAGTGTCTATAAATAAATTTCTGGAACTCAGTCATGCTCTTATATTAACATGTTTATGGCTGTTGAGAGTCCCTTTAGTATTTTAAACTGTTAATCCCAATTTTGTTCAGTTTGACTATGGCTTATTCTTTGAAGACCTGTTAATAAGTAATTCTGTTATTAAAGAAATTTAGTTCTAAGAATTCATTTTAACCAAATTCAAAGTAATTTTTAAACATTTTCTGAAAGTGCACTTATTTAACAGACTAATATCCTTGGAGAAGGACAGTGTGTGAACTAACATTATTCTTTTTTTTAAAGATTTATTTATTCATACAAGAACTGGGGTGTAAGCCAGAGGTGCGGGGGTGGGGTGTTTGTGAGAGGACTCACCAGAGAGAGTGGGGAGCAGAACAGGCAGATGTACTGAAATACACTGCTGAGGGGAGTAGCAGGTGAGATTGGAGAGGTCTGCTGTGCCATATGGGTTAGCTCCCTGGCCAAGATTGAACTTGTGCAGCCATGTAGCTTCATAGTGCTGACACTTAACCCCTTGCACCACCAGGGAGGTCCCTGCTGCCTGTTTTTCAAGTTTCAGTGTCTATAAATAAATTTCTGGAACTCAGTCATGCTCTTATATTTACATGTTTATGGCTGTTGAGAGTCCCTTTAGTATTTTAAACTGTTAATCCCAATTTTGTTCAGTTTGACTATGGCTTATTCTTTGAAGACCTGTTAATAAGTAATTCTGTTATTAAAGAAATTTAGTTCTAAGAATTCATTTTAACCAAATTCAAAGTAATTTTTAAACATTTTCTGAAAGTGCACTTATTTAACAGACTAATATCCTTGGAGAAGGACAGTGTGTGAACTAACATTATTCTTTTTTTTAAAGATTTATTTATTCATACAAGAACTGGGGTGTAAGCCAGAGGTGCGGGGGTGGGGTGTTTGTGAGAGGACTCACCAGAGAGAGTGGGGAGCAGAACAGGCAGATGTACTGAAATACACTGCTGAGGGGAGTAGCAGGTGAGACAGGAGAGATCTCCTGTAACATGTGGGTAGCTCCCTGGCCGGGGATTGAACTAGTGCTGTAGTGGCTGGCGACAGCTTGTTAGCACTGTCATTAACCCCTGCGCCACCAGGGAGGCCCAACATATTTTTTTTTTTTTTTTAAGATTTATGTACCAGAACCTGGGTACAGGCCAGATGTGTGGGAGGGTGAGAGGATTCACCAGAGACAGAGTGGGGAACAGAACAGGCAGACTGACTGAAGTACACTGCTGACGGGGGCAGCGGGCGAGACACGAGATGTCTGCCTCACCATGTAGGTATCTCCGCTGCCGGCAGGGATCAAACCAGCACTGCAGAGGCTGTGGACAGCTTCACAGCGCTGTGCTCAACCTCTTGCATCACCAGGGAGGCCCCCCCCCAACATTATTCTTGATATTCTCTTCTCAGTGTGCTTATTTCTTCTTCAGCTTGCGTGACCAGTGATGAAGTCGTTAAATGTAACCTTGAGCGAGGTACTGAGCTAGCATTTAGAAAAACTTACACAAGCATTTTAGTTCAGTTTGTAGATAATTTTCTCTAAATGAATTTTATTGATTCAAGGGACCATTCATGGCAAATTAATCACCTTAAGTACTTAAGTACATTCTAGCACTTGCTGTAGAACCTGTAGCATTACAGTAACGATGTTAAGATGCAGCTCATTTTTAAGAACTTTTTAAACTTTCTGTGGGTTATGATTAAAATTGATAGAATTATTTACCCAGCAAATGAAATGAGGCTGTGTTACCAACATGTGTTTGTGTGTGCTTTTTGTAAGCATCTCAAATCTACATTTTTAATTGTGTATTTTTATTCTGATAATGTGAATGTTAATTGTAGTATGTGACACAAGATCTGTTAAACGAAAAATCTAGAACAAATAATTTACTCTTTCTCATTTTGTTTTCTTCTTTTGTGTGGTTGCAGGTGATACTACCAATCGTGTATTAAGTATCCTAGTGTCATTATAAAATTATTTGAATTGGTGCAGTATTTTGGAAAATGAAGAATGTTATACAAATAAGTATTTTGTTTTGTATAACTTTTGCTAGTGTCTATCTATGTATGACATAATCATCTTGGACTTTGGAAAGGATGCTGTTTTTTTAAGATGAAAAATTTTGTATTTATTATCTATGTATAGTGAATGAACTTAAACTTCCTGAAAGTTTTAAAAGGACCCATAGATACCAATTGATTTAGTGACCTTATTTTCCAGGTGGGGCAAAAGAAAAGCCAGAAAAGGTTATGGCTAGATATAAAATTATATGCTATGAAAGGTCAGTCTTTACATTCCATAGTGTGGTAATAGCATAGAATGACTGTGTTCGGTGTGAGATCATGTTTTGGTTTATCTTAGGGTATACTAATGAAAGGGAACAGATAAGATCATCATCTGAACAGATGAGTAGATCCCAAATTGTGTAATTTTTGCATGAGTGGTGTTTTATTTTATGTGAGTATTGTTCTGTTGAACTCATAATTTTTCAAATTAAATAAACCTCACTTTGAAAGCCTTACCCAAGGGGCTGAAAATGTGTACATTTTGCTTTTATGCTCCTGTTAATCTCATTCTATCCTAAGAACATTGTCACTTAATGGGCTGAAACCACAAAACTGAGCTGCCATTTCTGTATTTTGGTGCAGAGTTTTTCTAGGTTAAGGAGGGTTAGTATAGCATTTTTTACATTTCTTGAAAAAGTGAAAGGTATTAAGGAATCTCAAATCAGAGATATTCCCTGAGAGCTGATTTTGTTAGCTGAAAGACAGGGAACTTTGCATGTTCAGGGGTATTTGTAGTGAAGTAATAGTTGGCATTGTATTTAGAAATACATAGCATTTACTTGCATTGTCCAACAA
This sequence comes from Talpa occidentalis, assembly GCF_014898055.3. Lineage (NCBI taxonomy): Eukaryota > Metazoa > Chordata > Mammalia > Eulipotyphla > Talpidae > Talpa > Talpa occidentalis. The sequence goes on along the minus strand of NW_023601038.1, from coordinate 19,169 downwards.
TGTAGGTTTGAAGAGGTCATTTTTTTTTTTTTTAAGATTTATTTATGCATACAAGAACTGGGGTACAGGCCAGACGCACGGGAGGGTGAGAGGATTCACCAGAGACAGAGTGGGGAACAGAACAGGCAGACTGACTGAAATACACTGCTGAGGGGAGCAGCGGGCGAGACAGGAGAGGTCTGCTGTTGCGCCATGTGGGATTCTCGCTGGCTGGCCAGGATCGAATCTGCACTCCAGAGGCTGCGGATAGCTTCACAGTGCTGCGCTCAACCGCCTGCTGTGTAGATACATGAAATCCTATAACTTCTAAAATCATGCAATTTCAAATTGTACTACCTCATGTCTTTTTTAAAAAAAATGTATTTCTTCTCCCAACCTCCCTTGTCTTAGCTAACCTGTTTAAGATCACTTCTAAAGCCATGTGGGTGAGTTAGTGTTATGCAGGTATACAGGGGGTATACATGTTATTATTAAACTTTATATGGCTTTTTCTCTCAGTAAAAATGTTATATTATTATTTTATGTTCTAAGTCTTAAACTCTCAAAGTGTTACTGCCAACTTTTTCTTCAGATCTTTTTTGAATTCAAGCTGTTCTTAATTGCTTAGGCAAGAAGAACAGAAAGCATAAAAGGATGAAGGCATGGTATAGAAAAACAAAAAGCTCAGGAGCAGCACTAAAATAATGGGATTGAGAATATAGTGAAAAGGGCTACAGTATATGGGCCTTTTAGAACTTGTTGAATATCAAAATACTTAATGTGATTGTTTCAACAGAAATTTCTTTTTTTAAATATTTGTAGTAGAGAAGCTTGAAGAATTAGGAGAGGAGGTAGTTTTGAACTTTTTTTTTTTTAAAGATTTACTTTATTTATACAAGAGCCGGGGTACAGGCTAGATGTGCGGAAGGGTGAGAGGATTCACCAGAGACAGAGCGGGGAACAGAACAGGCAGACTAAATACACTGCTGAGGGGAGCAGCGGGCAAGACTGGGGAGGTCTGCTCGCTATGTGGGTTGCTCCGAGGCCAGTGGGGATGGAACCATCAGCTTCACAGCACTGCACTCAACCTCCAGCGCCACCAGAGTGGCCCAGTTTTGAACTGTTTTGAGGCAGTGACTAAGCAGTTGAAAATGAGATGAAGATTTAAGGAAATAGGAAGAAAAAGTATACCTTCATTTTGCTGTTGCCATTAAGCTAGGTATGTTAAAATTTGAAAGGATTTTTCAAAGTAGAAAGCTAGAACTTACTCTGTTTTTATGTTTTCTCTCACAATCAGCAATTACTAAATGTTTGCTAAAACCTTCAGAACTATGATAAATGCTGTATATTAAAGACATTTTTTTCGCTTCATTGGTTTACAAGTCTGGACTGAAAAGATGTGTTGAGCCATGGAAAACTATAGAAGACAGCCAATTTTTGCTAAATTACTTAAATAAATGCTCTATTAGAGGAGAAGAAAAAAACTAACAAAGTTAGCTCGTGATTTTGCTACCCCCCCCCAGCATTTATTTATTTATTTTTAAAAGATTTATTTATACAACAATCGTGGTACAGGCCAGATGCGCGGGAGGGTGAGAGGATTCACCAGAGACAGAACAGGGAACAGAACAGGCAGACTGACGAAATACACTGCTCAGGGGAGCATAGGGCGAAACCGGAGAGGTCTGCGGTGCCATGTGGGACCCTCTATGGCCGGGATTACACCCACGCTGCAGAGGCTGCGGACAGCTTCACAGCGTGGTGCTCAACTTCCTGCGTCACCAGGGGAGGCTATGGCTATAGAGCATTTATTTTAAGTCTGATTGCTACTTGAGCTAGATGAGCACAGAGGAGTGATTGGTCCTAAATTAGACCTCTCAGTTCAGCTTATGACCAGAGCATTACTGCTGCATTGTATTTTTTTTTTTTCATATTAATCTTCCTCTTTGAGTTAATGTGTGAATCTTTTTTTTTTTCCTGTAGACACTGATTCTTGACTTTTTTCCCTGACACTTCTAGGTTCAGATTTATATTTTCTGCCTGTGCCATCTTAAGGAAGTGATCATTCACTAGATCAGAACTGGCACTTTTTTGTTTTCCTCTTTCCATTTTTTGTGTTTGAAAATAAAAAGTTTTCAGTTTGCCTTATATAAAAATGAAAGACCATTTTTAATATCTGTGGAGCTCTGTATATCAATCTAGTATATTCACTTTTCATAAATTTATGACATTGTTCTTCCTATTTTATAGATAAAGAATGTTAAGTAATTTGCTTTAGGCTGCATAGTAAGTAGATGACATCAGATGCTGTACTTTCCACTGTTCTTTCTTTGGAGCCAAAGGAAGAGGTTTAATGTGAAAAAGACCTGAATTGAACATTCACATAAGAGAATATGAAGTTTACTTTTGAAATAATGGATCAAGAACCTTTGTGCAAATTGTTCTGTTTCAGGAGGGTTTCATGGCTTGACAGTTTGGATTTGAGTTGTAGTTTAGCTTCATATTGCCTCTGAACTTTGATCCTCCTCATCAGTAAAATAAGGTCAGTGGCTCTTCATAGATGTATAGTGAAGAATTAGAGCCCAGTGCTTGGTTTGTAGTAGGTACATAAAAAAATTGCATGTATATATTACTACTTCTAAGTAATTAAGGCTTGTATTTATCATTGGATGTAGCATTAGATGTTCTTAGCAGCTTTTGGCAAGTGAGTAATGACCCTTAGCTTATCCTGTTTTTCTTTTTGTTTTCCCCCATAATTCTTACTGGTTTCATTGTATTTATTTATCATTGAGAAAAATTTTTCCTTGTGTATTTGGCTTCATACTCAAAGCAGTCATGTTCCTGACTCCCCTGCCCAGATTTTTGAGGACATGAGGAAGAAATACTCCTTTGTTCATGCCCACAAATAGTGTGTTCTCCTTTGGATCATTAGTCTCTCCTTCCTCCCAAGCTGGGTAAATGTTGTCCTTACCTTTGCAGAGAAAGGAGCAGCAAGGACCAATTGGCTGCTTGCCACTGGTTGCTAGGAGGGAAGAAAAGTGAGTCAGTATTCATTCTGTTTTCCTCCCACTCTGCAACATCTGTCTGCCATCTGTTTGCTTCCCACCTCCTTTTGTGTCTTTAAGCTTCCACAAAATATCCCTAAGCTGCGTAAAAGGACACTATAATAGTGAACTGGGCTTTCAGTAGTTCTTATCCTAAACCAAATATTTTAAAGCCACATACTTAATTTTGAAAGACTAGTGAGCAGTTTTTGGAACACTTGGTAAATTATTTCAGGTGAATTTCTGTGAAGGTGCCCTTTGGGCCACCCCCCACTTCCACTTCACCCCTGCCACCACCACACAAACTACACACACAGGAGAGAAGATGCTGCTAAGGAATGAATTGTGTTCTCTGAATAAAAGTGGCAGTTTTCTTCTCAACAGACATAAGCCGTTTAGTCTTTATTCTATTCTGGCACTTTCCCTTTCTCAGATTTTTATTTTGCTCTTTTTATTTAATGCGGGACTTGAACACTCCTACAAATTTTTTTCTTGCCCATGTTAGAGAAAAATGCAGGGGAAAACATTAACACTGAAGTAACAGAAATGGCGAGGCATGGACAGCCATTCCTATATAATTATATACTGACCATTCAAATGAAGGTTTCACTGGTGTTTAAATAGTAGGAAAATTAGAACTCTCGGAAACATTAGGAGTTTTAGAATTTAGCCTCTTTATTTCATAGGTGAGGAAATAATATTCTGGAGAGTTCTCCAGAGCCATATATAGCAAAGTATAGTTATGAATGGAACTAAAGCTCGACCTTGTTTTCTTGACTTGTATTTGGCACATTTTTATGATTGAGATAAAGTCATCTCAATTTGCAAATGACTTTCATGACCTCTTAATATTGTTTACTCTTATAAAAAATGAAGTGTATTTGAAGTTAGAGGATTGTTGGATTATCAAAATATTCACTAATTTTATTTCATTAATATTTATGTTTCTATAAATATTCACTATAATTTTATTTTGCAGCCATCTCATGTATAATGATTATCAATCAATTCAGAATCTCATTGTCTGGCAGTTGGTATTGGTTATGTGCTGGTGCACATGTGGAATATCATGCCTGTGGATTTTGGGAGAATTGTTGATGGCATAGGGAATGCTTAAGATACAGTAAATGAAAGTCAAGTAAATAAACAATATAATGCCAGTATTATTTTTTATGTTTTAATTGTTTTTTGTATTATTTATTTTTAGCTGAGGTAATATTGGGATACCCCCATCAAGTATTACCACCATGGTGAACCCACCACCAACTCAACCACAGCTCACTGCCATAGACTGTGCTTGCTTCTTTCTTTGTTCTTACCTCTCCCCTTTTCCTCCGCCCCTTGATGCCTCAGTAATGTAGTCAGCTATAAAGTGTTAGTTTTCCAGCTTGTCTTTATTGGGTTAGTTACTTTATGTTCCATCCGGCATTTATCTTTATCCTTCTGACTTATTTCATCTGGCATTGTCCCTTCAGACTCCATCCATGTTGCTGCAAATGGCATGTGTTTATTTTCCTTTATGTGGGCACTTAGGTTTTTCTCCATAATTTAGCAACAGTGAAAAGTGCTGTAATAAACATAGAAATGCAAATTTCCTTTTGAATTAATGTTTTTGAATTTTTTGGGTAGATACCTAGGAATGGAAACTGGATCAAATGGCAGATCCAAGTTTAATGTTTTGAAACACCTCCATGCTGCTTTTCCATAAGGGCTGGATCAGTTTTTATTCACACCAACAGTGTATGAGGGTTCCCTTTTCTCCACATACCTGCCAGCACTTCTTGTTTCTGGTCTTTATGATATGGGCCATTCTCACAAGTGTGACTTGATACTTCATTGTGATCTTGATTTGTAGTTCTCTAATAGTGGTTGTGAACACTTTTTTATGTGCCTGTTGGCCATTTGAATATCCTTGGAGAAGTGTCTATTCTTCTGCCTATTTTTTAACTGGGTTATTTAGTTTTTGTGCACTTTCATGAGTTCTTTGTATATCTTTGATATCAGGCCTCTGTCAGATGTATGTGTGAAAGTATTTTCTTCCATTCAGTAATGTGTCTTTCTTTTTAGTTACGAATTCTTTTATTATATAGAAGCTTTTTAGGTTAGCTTTTGATGTACAAGTTGTTTATGTTCTCTTTTGTATTTCTTGCCATTGGGATTGAATCCCTAAAGGCATCACTAAAGCTTTTGTCCTGAAATGTTTTGTTTTCTTCTGTGTTATTTTATGGTTTAACATCCAGGTCTGCAGTTCATTTTGAATTTTTGTGTATAGTGTGAAATTAGTTGCCTCAGTTCATTCTTTTGCATGCTGCTGTCCAGTTTTCACCACCCTTTATGAAGAGGCTGTCCTTGCTCTACTGTATGATTTTGGCTCGTTTGTCATAGTTTAACAGTCTATATATCTGTGGGATTATTTCTGGGCTCCCAGTTCTATTCCGTTGGTCTGTGTGTCCGTTTTTGTTGAAGTGCTAGTCTCCTTTAATTATTACAGCTTTATAATATAATTTGAGGTCTGAAGTGTGATACCTCCATTCTCTTAGTTCTTTGTCAGACTTGTTTTTGCTGTTCAGGTTCCTTTTTGGTTCCATATGAATTTCAGTAGTATTTGCAGTTCTTCAAAAAACGCCATTGATATTTCTATTGGGATTGCATTGAATCTGTATTGGGCAGGATGGCCATTTTGACAATGCTGATTCTTTCAATCCATGAACAGGGAATATTTTTTCCATTTCTTTGAGTCATCTTCTATTTCCTACAACAGTGTCTTATCATTTTCTCTGTAAAGATTTTATACCCCCTTTGTTAGGTTTAGTTTTAAGTAAATTTTTTTTTTAAGATTATTTATGCATACAAGAACTGGGATACAGGCCAGAGGTGAGAGGATTTACCAGAGACAGAGCGGGGAACAGAACAGGCAGATCAACTGAAACACACTGCTGAAGGGAGCAGTGGGTGAGACAGGAGAGGTCTGCAGTGCCATGTGGGTAGCTTCCTGACTGGGGATCGAACTCGTGCTGCAGTGGCTGCTGCTGCGGATAGTTTCATAGGTTGTGTCTTAACCCCTTGCGCCACCAGGGAGGCCCCAGGTATTTAAATTTTTTTGAGGTGTAATTGTAAATGGGATTACTCTTAATTTCTTCCTCTTCTATCATTGTTTGTATGTAGGAAGGCAACTGATTGATGTGTGTTGATTTCATACCCTGCCAGTTTGCTGAATTGATTGTTTTGATTAGTTTTTCCATAGAATCTTGGGAGTTCTCTATGTATATTATCATGTCATCTGCAAATACTGATAGGCTTATTTCTATTTTCCCAGTTTGGATTCCTTTCACAGCTTGCTCTTGGCTCATTGCTCTAGCAAGAACTTCTAATGCTTTGTTGGATAGCAGTGGTGAGGGGACATCCTTGACTTGCACCAGGTTTTAGCTTTAATTTTTTAACATCGAGATTGATACTAGCTATATGTGTTTGTCATATATGACATAATTATGTTAAGGTATATTCCATTTATCCCCAGAATTTTGAGGATTTTCATCATAAATGGATGTTGGATGTTATCACATACTTTCTCAGCATCTGTTGATATCTTATGGTTTCTGTTTCCCTTCTTGTTGATGTTGTGAATTATGTCAGTTTTTGTTGTTTAACCATTCTTGTGTTCCTGGTATGAATCTCACTTGGTTATGTTGTATCATCCTTTTAACACATTGTTGGATTCACTTTCCTAGGTTTTTATTCAGGATTTTCGTGTCTGTCTGTCTTTGTTCATTAAAGAGCTTGGTCTGTAATTCTCTCTTTCTTTTTTTTAAATGCCCTTGTCTACTGCTATCAGAGTTGACCTTATAAAAAGTATTTGGAAGTAATCCTTTTTATTCAATGTTTTGGAAGAGTTTGAGCAATATAGGGTATTCACCTTTGAAGGCTTGGTAGAATTCACTTGTGAAGCCATCTGATCCTCCTTTGGGAGATTTTTGATTAATGTTTAATTTTCTTGCTTGTGATTGGTTTGTTCAGGATTTTTCTCTATTGGAGTCTATTTTCTTATCCAAGTAGATACTCTGTCTTTTAATTGGTGAATTCAGTTCATTTACTTTGAAAGTGATTTTTGATACAATATTAATCTTTTGCTACCATTTCTTAATTTTTGTGGGTCAGTCTTTTTTTTTTTTTTCCAGTTCTTTGTGTTATGTTCCTCTTTTTGGTTTTGATGGTTAAATGCCTTTCAGTATTTGTTGGAGAGTAGTTTAGTTTTGTAAACTTGATTTTTCTCTGTGTCTGAACAAAGTCCTTTTATTCTTCCCTCATATCTGAAGGATAATCTTGCAGGATAGAGCATTCTTTGCTGGTAGTTTTGCTCTTTAAGTATTTGGAACACACTATTCCATTCTCTCCACCCTCCTAGTGTTTCTTCAGAGAAGTCTGATTTTCACCCCTTGGGGTACCGTTGTAGGCTCGTTCTTTCTTCCGTCTTCCCATCTTCAGTATTCTTTGTTTTGAACTCTTGGAATTTACACTGCTGTATGTTTTGTTGCTGGTCTCACTTTATCTAGGTATGCTGTGGTTCTTTTGGCTTCTTGGATTTGTACATTCATTTCCTTCTATAGCTCTGGAATGCTTTCCTTCACTATTTCTTTAAATGCATTTTTTGTTTCTTTCTCTATCTTCCCCCCCTTTATTCCTGTCATTCTTATGTTGCCTTTTCTCATGGAGTTGCATAGTTCTTGGAGTGTTTTCTTCTTTTTTTACTTCATTTTTGTCTTTCTTTACCCAGATTCTTTTTACATTTTCATCTTCAATTACACTGGCTTGTTGTTCCCTCGACATATTCTACTTTGTGACTTTCTCCTGAACTTTTCATCAGCTGTATTTCTCTCTTGAAATCCTGAAACTCCATTTTTATCTTATTTAGAGCTTCACTTTTTGTCTTCAGTTCATTTCATTTCTAAGGACATTTACATGTTTTTCTGAGTTTTCTTTCATATCTTTGTCATTGCATTTCTAAAATCTAAACTCTTACCTGATGGGGAGAACATAGCTCTGTAGCTATGGATTGTGGTTCTAAATATTTGTTCTCTCTGTGTTGTACTCTTCCATTGAGGACTCAACGTTGCCTTTTTTTTTTTTAAAGCCTTTGCCCATTACTAGCTTTGGAACCCAGCTGCTGTATGTTGGGTTTCCTCTGGGCATGGTTCCTCCTACCTCATTGTTCAGGCTTCTCACTTAATCTCAGCAAACACCTGGTGGCATCTCCCAGGAGATTCTGAGGTCTCCGACCACTCTGGCTCATTTGCTGATGCGGGTCCAGAGACTCACCAGTCTGCAGATGCTGGTGGGAATCTTGTGGGAAGTCACGAGACTTCTCTAAGTCTAGGCAAGTACTGCTGGGATCCCACATAGTTTGCAAGACCCCTGCTCAACCATACTGGCTGCAATTTGTGAGACATCGTGAGGCCTCTGGCTGCTCTTGTACCCTCTGTGATGTGCGTCTGGCGTCTCACCAGTTTGGGGGGATACTCACAGAGAGTTGTGAGGTCTTTGCCAGTCTGGGCGGGTGCTGGTGGGTGAAATACTGTATTTTTACAAAACAACATTTAGCTACTTAGAGAATAAAAATAACAAATTATAATACTTTTTTTCTTGGTTTTCAGGTTTTCTACAAATGCCCATACTATCATAGATAAATCAGTGAATATTATAAAATGGTTTGATATGGTTTGTAATAATCTATTTGTGCCCAATTTCTGGAACAATGCATAAGGTAAAATGACATCTCTAACTCTGTAGTATAATTTACCATTTATATTATAATCTTTATTTCCTTGAGTTTTCTGCTATAGACAATTTCATTTGTTAAATGTGCATAATTATTTCATAGGGCATTATTGCTCATATGTCCTCATTATCCTTCATTTGGTGTAAATGTATATCCCCTTCATTGTGACCTTTGCATGTTAATTTTGTTCAGTAATCCACATACACAGTTAGAAAGTCAAGTGATTCCTCAAACCTTTGAAACAAAGCAGTTCCAGTTTTAACCTGTTCTACTTTAGCGTGAGTTTCATAAGGAAGTTACCTCCACATTATTAAGATGATTCTACCACTCTTTATTCATTAAATTTAGATAGCATTTAACATAGATAATGTGTTATCATATCCTTCTCTACACTCTTATCTTTCTAGTGTGGTTCAATTACTGTTTAAAGTAAAGTCAGACAAACAATTATGATTTTGAAATCACGACTGTGTGACTATTGTCTCCCACAGGCCAACTATATTGTAATTGTGTTTCCTTTCTTATAAAGTTTTGGCTTTTCCTTAACATCCTATTTTTTAATTAGTTTTATAGCATCCCTTCATTTCCTAATAGCCTCTTCTGGTTTGCTTTTTCTGCAGGAAGATGTTGAAGCTCAGTGCTTGTCCTCTGGGAGCATAACTGATTCCTCTTCCTCCTAGCTTTACTGAGCCCTGCTTTCTGTACTATTTGTAATGCCTTGAGCTGCGTTTATTGCTTTTTGCCTTAGTGTCATTTCTACATCCCTGAATACATTTTCCTTTTGCCGTCTGTGTTTATTAAGGCTTCATGTTTAGGAATATCTTCCATTCCTTCTGTTCCTGTCCTGAACTCTATCCCCAGTATGTCTGGACAAGGTGCTTCATAATATCTTTGTATTTCTACATGGCTCTACTTACTCAATTTTGTAATTGTTTATGCTAGCTGTTCTCCAGATGTGGTCTGGGGTTTCTTAAGTCTTAAGGTCAAGGTCCTTTGAAGAAGAGTCTTGATGAGTACTTGTGAGGTCAAATTTTTTTTTCTTCTTTTTTTCCTTTTAACAATAACATCTGAAGGCATCTACTGTTTGTTTTGGAAAACAGTGGGACTTGTGTGAAAAAACAGCACTGGGGCATCACACTCAAAACCTATGCACCTTCTTAGCCAGTTTATAAGGAAAAATAATAGCAGTGCTAATCAGATTTCTAGCATGGCAGAGTTGCTATTGGGGTTTGCACCTGGCATCATAGTTCATCAGTCCTTCATAGTCATAAGGGTTCATTTTCCTTCTTTGTGATTTAGACCTTGGAAGACAATTTGCTTATGAATATCATTTACTTGTGTGGATATTCTTATAATAAAAATTTCAAAATTTGAACCTGAATACAGATTTAATTAATTTGTTATAATTCAGGGGAAATGTTTTTACAGTTTTTCATTTGTATTCACTGCTTCCTCTGATCACTTGAAGACATTGTTATCAGCATCTAATTGCCTTTTGGAAGGTACTCTATATTATCAGCTTTTTAGTTAAAGCCTTCATAAAAGACATGTTATCTCTATTGTATGAGGAAGCGTGTACCTTCTTAGCACTTCAAAACATGAACATATTGTGAATCACCTCAACTCATTATCACCACATCATCATCCTACCTGTACACTGAATGTCTGGGCTAATTTGTGTTAAGGAAATGTGTTCTAGTGGGTTTTACTTCCTATTCCTATTCCTATTCCTAGAAAGCTTTCCTCACTGGCCTTTTCAGATACACTTATTTCTGTTCAGATCTGTTTGAGTCTCTTACCAGACCAGAGAGAAAGGAATACAAGAAAAAACTGGTTTTAGTCTTGCACTCCCTCTTGTTGATGCAGTGGAGTTTTTCAGCCCCTTTGAGTACCTGGCTCACATCCGTGACCATTGATCTGAAACACAAATTACAATGCGTAATGTCCCTTCCTTGCTAATTAATAATCTGTGACTGACTTTGTTGTCCTATAGATGTTTTTAAATTAGAATGTGGTCTTACGGTTTTGCTAGGAATTCAAAAGCCTTCTAAAATTGATGGTAATATAGCTGTTACACTAATTTTTTAATGGGGAGAGAGTAAATATGATCAGATGCTTGCAGATCACCAAAAAAAAAAAAAAAGTGACCTACAAGATAAAGGTCTTATGGTACTGAAAAGTACCCATTTACTTGTAATTTGAAAACGTCTCATCTGCTCTCTTATTTTAACACCAGCTGTTTCTTCAGCCTACAGTTCCTTTACTCTTTTAGTGTATGATACAGTTCATGCTTTAAGAAAGCTTTCCTTAATCCCTGGATCTAATTCTAATTCACTCTTTGGGTTCCTCTAAGCCTCCTGTAGCAATGGTCACACACATTGTAGCACACCCATTTTTTTACAGATAGTTTGTTTCTTATAAGTGAGTATGCTAATGCCTTCTTCATGGGCTTAATGTAATTTTTAATGAGGTAATATACAGACAAGGCTTAGTACAGTATAGTTCTTACTGACTTGAATCTTCCTCTTGCCTTTCTCACACATGAATGTGAACTGCGTAGTAAGTCAGCGTTTGTTTTGCTGTTACAAATTTTGGTTAGGTTAGAGTTCAGAAGAATATGAGCAGGGTTAATGCATTCTTTAGGCTTAGAACCAAACAGAAGGTAAATTATTTTTCATACTAGTAAATTGTAGCATTTTCAGTAAAGACCTTTGGTGAATGTCTATGTATAGTGAGAATTACTCAAAATCCTCAGGCAGTTGCCTCGCTGGAGACTGACTGAAACTATCTTAATCTAGTGTAGCCACTTTTTTCATACCTTTTGGGGAAACAGTCATTCTGAGTACCAAATGAAAAAGTGTACTTGTGTTTAAAGGCCATGTCTTTAAAAAAAATCTTTAAATATTAAAATAAAGAGTTCAGATAGTTAGCCATAAAAGGAACAGTGATATACAGCCCATTGAATCACATGCTGTGAAATATAGTCATTGACGAGAATGATGCTGTAAGCCCTTGTATTTTTGAAATCACTATTTTGAGTGGGGGATGTCAGATAGGACTATTGGAATCAACCAAATTTGCAAGTTTCAATAAGGTAAGTAGGAGTGTGACATGAGTTCACAGTATTTCCTCTATTTGTAAGTTCAAGGAGATAATTGGAAAAGACATAGGGGACACAGACAGATAATGAGCCAGGCTGTGATTAGGGGGACTGACTCCGGTAGTGCTGAAGAGCTCAGTGCTGGGACCCTGGGAAAGCTGTGGTTACTTCTCTGAAGTCAAGAGTGAGTACAGTCTTGGGCCTCCCTCGTGGCGCAGGGGGATAAGACACAACCTATGAAGCTATTCGCAGCTGCTGCAGCACGAGTTCAGTCACCGGCCAGGGGGCTACCCACATGGCGCAGCAGACCTCTCTTGACTTGCTCGCTGCTGCCCTCAGTAGTGTATTTCAGTTGATCTGCCTGTTCTGTTCCCCACTCTGTGTCTGGTGAATCCTCTTACCTCCCCTCACACTTCTGGCCTGTACCCCAGTTCTTCTATGCATAAATAAATAAATCTTTACAAAAAAAAAGTGAGTACAGTCTTACCAGAGAGTTGGCTGTCATAACTCTTGCATTGGCCATGGGTATTTTGTTTCTTTCCCTTTAATTTATTGTCAGAAATTAATCGAAACTTAAACTCACTAACTGTAGTTGAATAAAACTTAAATTATGTATTTAGTATGTATAGAAATTTTTATCAAGTTACTATTCTGTTGAAAAATGCTGAGTTTGATTTGTTAAAGTTCATATTTGTGTGTGTGTGCATGTTTGTGTGTGTATAACATGTTTTAGTGCTTAAATCATGGTCTTATTTATCATGACAAGGTTTACCAAGTAAAGCTATCTTAAAATACATATGTAAATATGCATGCATACACATTAAGCATATGGGTATGGTTTTGTTTACATTTTATGTTAAGTGCTTAAGGAGGATACTATTCTTTGTGTAAACATTTTAAAACATTACACACATATATGTATTTGCATGTTGTTTTTTTGCATACAATGTTTGCTCTCTCCTCTCAGGTGTAGTTAGTCCCCACCAATTCATCCATGCACTATCATCTTAGTCCATTGTGCTCTTCCCTTCCCTGTCTTGATCCCTCTCCCTTCCTCTCCCTGCAGAATGTCTCTGATTGATAGTTGCCTGTTAATTTTGGTTTTTTACTTATTGTTCCCCCCTCCCCCGATCCCTTATTCAGTTCCTCTATATTCCTCCTATAAGTGAAACCATACCATCTTTTTCTTTTTCTTTCTGGCTTATTTTACTGAGCATTAATTCCTTCTAGCTCCATTCATGTTGCTGCAAATGGCATGCGTTTATCTTTTTGATTGCTGAATAGTATTCCATTGTGTATATATACCACATTTTCTTGATCATTGACCTATTTTTGGGCATTTGGGTTGTTTCCATATCTTAGCTGTTGTAAATAGTGCTGCAATAAACATAGGGATGCAGGTATCCTTTTGAATTAATGTTTTCGTGTTCTTTGTGTAAACATTTTGAATTTATGTGTGCATTTTATAATTGTTAGTGGATTTAAATTCAGAGATTTTAAGTTAGAAAATTTATGCATATTAAGCTAGACTTAATTGTTCTCTAAAGTAGGCCACATGGTTGAATGATTAAGACCTTGGTTTCTGGAATCAGAACAACTATGTCCTGGCAGTGTTGCTTTCTGTGGCAGCATTGGTGTGCATTATGGCAGCTGCTGGCCACATATAACTTAAAAGCACTTCAAATGTGACTACTGTGATTAGCTGAATTTTGAATTACATATATTTAAAATGTTTTATTGAAGTAGCATTGGTTTATAACAATATATAGTTTTCAGGAAGATGTCATCATAAGTACCATCTGCAGATACTATGTTAAGTTCACCACTAAATGTCTAAATCCTTCCTTCTCCATACATTTGTATCCTGTTAGCTGGTTTATGCTCTTCCCTTCTAGTCTAATAATATGGTCTTATAGTCTAAAAGTTTGTTTTTGTTTTACTTAATTCATTTGAGTTGGCTTAGGTCTAGGTAGCCGCATGTGACTAGTGGCTTCTATGGCCTCACAGCATGAAGTGATTTAACTTTTCTGTATTTCGGATTTTTCATTTGTACATATAAGCTCATACTGAAGCCAGCTTTTGTGGTTGTTACAGGAATAAGGCATTTAAGGAATTTAATGCTATTTCTGGAGCTGAGTATGTCCTTCATAAAGAATAGTTCTAATGACTATTATATATTTAATAAGCTGAAATTATTTTCCTTTTGGGCATTAATTTAAACCTGTTTATTTTTATTCTTCCTTTTCAGGATTAATTTATTTTTGGAAATCAAGTGCAATAATAAAAGGAAAATAAACCACACAACATTATTGGAAGCCATTTCTGCTAATTTTATTACATTTTAAAATTTATGATTTGATTTGAATACTATCATGGGAGGAGCTGTGAGTGCTGGGGAAGATAACGATGACTTAATTGATAATTTAAAAGAAGCTCAGTATATCCGCACTGAAAGAGTGGAACAAGCCTTCAGAGCAATTGATCGTGGAGATTACTATTTGGAAGGCTACCGAGACAATGCTTACAAAGACTTAGCCTGGAAACATGGGAACATACACTTGTCAGCACCTTGCATTTATTCTGAAGTTATGGAAGCATTGAAACTTCAACCAGGATTGTCTTTTCTTAACCTGGGAAGTGGAACCGGATATTTAAGTACAATGGTGGGCTTAATTTTAGGTAATTTTGATTTTGTGAAACTATACTTTAAAAAGTAAGCTGAGTTTGTATTACTGTTTATGATTACAGGGTTTGAAACTTTGTGTACAGTGTATGTTTGAATGTATATACTTAAAGTAGTTATCTTCCTTTCTTAAGAAGTAGTAATCATTTTCTGTTCCCAGCCCTGCCCTGGACAATTAGCTTTTGCTTTCAGCCCTAGACTTAAAAGGCTCCTGTACCCATTTCCAATGCCCAATCATTGTCTCTCTTTAAAATTGAACAGCCGGTATGCAGGAAAGTGAGGAGTGTCATTTCATCTCCTTTAAGGGAAAAGTTCTAACAGCTGGCATAGTGAATTTGATAATTATTCGAGTCTCAAAAAAAATACCATGTTTTCGTTAGGGAGACGTGTGTGGGATATAGTGCTTCGGGCAGAGGACTGGTAGGATACCGCAGGGTACTGGAGAAAAACACAGATGAGAGAATTGTATGTCATTGAGCTTTTAGCACACTTAGAGTGTGTATTTTGCCAGGCGTTATTCCTTCCTGGTGTGAGTATACAGCGGCGATCAAAAAGAAGGTAGATCTCCAGCCTGAAGATTGCTGAGTGCATACTTAGGAGGGCAGGCATTATTTAAGTACTTTATATCCAATAACTCACTTAATGTTCCTAATAATCCTGTGTATATGGTGGAGTATATACTGCTGTGATTTTCATGTTGGTGAGTAAACTGAGGCACAGAGAGGTTAAATAAATATATAGCTTTAAAGTTATATAGCTAGAAGTAACAACTGGGAAATACGGAATGTGGCTAGAAAAAACATGGATGAATCAAAATCTGCTATAAGACGTTATGAGTTGGATGGAGAATGAATAACTGAGTTTACTAAGCCACATATTTACTGTATTTACTGAATATTAGTGTGTGGTAAGCCTTGAGATAGAGCAGTAATGCCTGCAGAGAGATTCTTGCCCTTGAGTTTGGAGACATAACGTTGGAAAGATGGATGAAAATCAGTAGTCTCATCTAGTGTGATAGTGTAATGAACTGTATGTGCAAGTTACCGGATGAATTGTGTTGGTTTGATATCTACTCTCAAGTGATAACGGACACATTGAAGAATTTAGAATGACTGTACTCCGGAGGGTCCCTCTGTCCCAGTGTCCTGGGACAGTCTTGGTGTATCTCACTTGTCCTAGCGTCAGTATCAATGACCTGTTACTTCCTAAAGTGTCCCAGGTTGGACAGTAAATTATGTGGTCATGTTTTGAGATTTTTACAAAGTTTTCAGGTCTGAAGTTCCTTTTTTCTTATACACTGGCATGTTACTTTATTTTCTCATGGGATGTGCAGTCTGTTTCATTAAGAAATTAATAGATCCCTTTTTTTCTACAATAGAGCGTCAAAAATGGTAGCAAGTTAATTGAGTTTTACCAAGAAATTTATCAGCTTACATTTAAATTTGGTGTTAACTACATTCCTGAGCCACGGATTTTTCTGTAGGTTGGAACCCAGACATCTATCACTTCTGTCATTAGGCCCTCTTTGAAGAAGGACGCTCTAGTGTTTGAGCCAGTGTCCAAATCAAAGGAACTCAGTGGGGGGTAGTAAGGAGACCTGCTTTTCAAAAAATGATAGTTGCCTTTCTTCAGGCAGTGCATTTCTTGACTAGTTTTGGCAACTGTTTGCTGGAGTCCAGGCCATAGGATCTTAGTCAGCTTCAGAGTGCCTGTTTTCCTGACCCTGTCACCTGCTTCCTTCTTAGGGAGGACAGTCTTGCTAGGAGTTCAGGGGTGGGGGAGATTGTCATAATTAGCAACCTTGGTAGCAGTGATGTAGCCCTCTTGAACGCCATTCCTTAGCTGTAGCCTCCAAGAGATTATATTCCTTGGCTAGATGCATTTGTAAGCTGACCTCTAATCATACCAGAGGGCAGTGTGGGGATACCCTGTGTAAATGATCTATAGTGCACTAGGTATTTTCCTCCTCTTACAGAGCCCCAGGGAGTCCTGGATCTCTAATTAAATGTGTGACCATGGTTACTGGACGCTGTTCCAGGATTATTTTATTTTATTTTTTTGATCCCATACAGTCCTTACTAAGATACAGTTCTTTTCTTTTGATATGACATACTCATTTGATGAGAAAGATAAATGGAAACATTTTAAAGAAGAAATGGTAGAGCATTCTGTAAAGCTAATTATAGGTAATAAATCTTGGTTTTGTCCAGCTTCCAGGGAGGCTTAATCTTTTTCCCCCCACCCTGCTTCCTTTCTTGGTTTGTGTTTCATAAGTGTTTAAATTAAGGTGGGTAGGGTGGAGGGTGCATCCATAAAAACCTTTGACAGATCTGAAGAAGGATGCTTATTTGCTACCTATGAAGAAGGGTGCTTATTTGCTACCTATGACAATGTGGAGAGTCAGATTTCACTCCATTGCTTCACAGTGACAGTATTAACAAAAGTCACCTCCTTTTTAAAAGTATAGCATGATGACATCAGCCATGTTTCTCTCCCAGTCACAAGGTGGGGAGGACAGTTCTCACGACAGGTAGTGGTTTTCATCTGAGGACGTGCATAGTCCTCATGGTCTTGAGGAACCTGTGCCCAAGGCAGGGGATCTGTAGTTCAGAATGTAGAGCAGAAGATTCCTCTTGAGGAATTTTCATTCCTACTTCAGAAATACCCATGGAGAGGTCTTCAGTTTGTTGTTCAATAAGAGGATGTTAGGTTTACCTTCAAGAAATTTCTTGTGATTAAAGTATACTTGAAGCAATTACTTATTCTAGAAATGCGTTTTTACCCCCCCCCCAGACATGGGAGTGGGTCATTTCTACTCCTAATATGCCTGATTTAGACAATTTGCTTAGTTTCAAATTGAAAAATTCTCGTCACTTTCATTTCTTCTCAAGTGTCTTCAAACTAAAGATTTTCACAAAGAATCTGGTACTTAATTGAGTCTCCTTTCGGTACTGTGTTATTCCTAGGGAATCCCACTGAAAGTTAGGGTCCATGAAAAGAGGCTTCCAAATCACAACCATGAAGTCAAGATAATCCAATAGGTCAAAAGTTAATAGTTGAGTTAAATCTGTGGAGAGACTGGATTGCTAGACTTGGATGTATGTGACTACCTTAGTACTTCTTTCTATCTTAAAGGTGGAACAATTTGACTAGAGTGTTTACATACAGAAAACCTGCTGCCAACTATTTGTTGCAATCATGGTTAGACACTCTGTAATCTTTCTTCACAGCCCTATAGACTGCCTTTCACCTCAGTACCTGTTTTTCATATAACCTCCCCTCCCCAAGCCTGAGATAATTTATATACCATAAAGTTCACCATTGTAACTATTAGTAAATTTGAAAAAGTTGTGCAAACATTACCATAATCCCCAGAAAGAGTCCCTTATGCCTAGGTGTATCCAATCCCCTTCCTCACTCCATCCCTAGCAACCACTTAGCTACTTTTTGTCCTAGATTTACTTTTTCTGTGTATTTCATAAAAATGGAATCATGCCATACATGGTCTTTGTGGTTTCTTTACTTACCATTAAGTTTGATGTTGAGTTCATAACATAGCATGAATTAGTAGGTTCGTCCTTTTTATAGCTGAATGATAACTCCATTCTATGGATATACTATATTTTATCCATTTCCACTTCATGGACATTTGGGTTACTACTTTTTGGCCATTATGAATATGCTGCTATGAACATTCATGTATACATTTTTGTATGGACATACATTTTAATTTCTGTGAGTGGAATTGGCTCATCTGTGTGTGCATTTAACTTTTCAAGAAATTGACAAACTTCTCTAAAGTGGCTGTACTACTTTTATGTAGTTAGCACAACTATAATTTATGAGGCTTGCATTTATCCACATGGTCACTTATTTAATAGACATTTGAGTGGGTATAAAGTGGTTTACGATAAAATCATGAAAAGTTAAAAACTTGCCTTTCTCTAATGATATGGAAGATAAATATTCCTGTGCTTTTTAGTCATTCCTGTATCTTTGATGAATTATCTCTTCATGTCTTGTCCCTATTTTTGAATAAATTGTTGATGGGATGGGATACAAGCCCTTTATTAGAAGGCATAATTGCTTTACTTTTTTTTTTTTTTTTTTTTCATGCTCTTAGAAAACTCACTTAAGGTCAAGGAATTCTGGAGAACTAGACTGATTATCTTCCTTTTCCCTCACTTCTTTTGGTAAAATTTAACACATTATGCTTATTTCTAGCTTTTTTTCAGGTTGATTTGTTTTCTGCATTAAGCTGTGTTTTCCTCTTCCCTCCGTCCTATTTTTTGGAAGGATGGTTGGGGTGGGAGAGGTTTTGTTTGCTTTTTAGGAATTGTAAAGACTGTTCGTAATATGTATTTTATTTTGGGCTCTGAGCAAATCTGTATTCAAGTGTTAAAAAAAATTTCATTAAGGCTAATCACATTTTCTGAAATCAGTAAAGCTAATCAGTAAAGTAACAGTTTAAACTGTTACTTCTTAGTCCTACTTAGGCTTCTGTGCATCTTTTTCTACACACATACCCTGTATTGAGTCACCATCGCTCTTGTTTCTTAAGGTGGTTTTTTTTCCCGTCACTTCTGATTG